>NW_006209642.1:1450238-1456415 GCF_000334495.1 Tupaia belangeri chinensis
GTAAAGAGGAGAGGCACCCAGTATACCTTCTCTAGGTCTTTTAGAAAACATGGAGTTCTTTTGGCAACATACCTGTGAATCTGCAAGAAAGGTGATATTGTCTGTAGATGTCAAGCGAATGGATACTGTCCAAAAAGGAACGCTCTACAAATGTTACCATGGCAAAACTGGAAGAGTCTACAATGTTACCCAGCATGCTGTTGGCACTGTTGTTAAAAAACAAGCTAAGGGCCAAGAAAATTAATAGGGATATTGAGTATATTACCCATTCTAAGAGCAGAGATAGGTTCCTAAAATGTGTGAAGGAAAATCACCAGAAAAAGAAGGAAGGCCAAAAGAAAGTTACCTCCCGGGTTCAAGCACCTGCCTACTCCACCCAGAGAAGCGAAGCACACTTTGTGAGAGCGAATGGAAAGGAGCCCGAGCTTCTGGAGCCTATTCCGCATGATTTCACAGCATGATGGGTGTTAAAAATAACTAAACTATGGTATATATATATATATAACCATAGAACCTCCCAGTTCTGCTACTTAATTAGCTATGTGACTTGGACAACTCATCATTTCATCTCTTTTGGCTCCAGGATCTTCATCTTGTGACTGGGATTCAGAACCTTCACTCCAGGTACCCCACAAGCCCCAATAATATTTTTAAATTAATATCTATTTAGATGACTGTTTTCTCTAGTCTGTTGATATGATGAAATAAATTTAATATTTTTCATGTGTTTTATCAGCCTTAAATTCCTAGATGAATCCCACTTGGTCATAATGCATTAGTGTTCGTTTTGCTTTGTTTTGTTTTTGTTTTTGTTTTTGGTAACTGGATTTGATTTACTAAAATTTTGTTAAGGATATTGGTATCTATGTTCTTAAGGGACAGCAATCTACAGCTTTTGTTTGTGTTATCCTTGTCTTCTCAATGTAGTATCAGAATTTCTATCCTTTGTAAAATGATTTGGTGCACAAATTCAACTGGCTGGAGGACTGAAGGAGAGGGATTATGGCTCAATGAGACACTGTGGAGGGTGATCATCTCTCTCTCTCTCTTACTTTCACATATGTGCACATGTGTTCTATCATGAATAAAGATATAAAGAGGGACAGCTCTGTAGCATAATGGTTAAGGGAGCTGGATTTCACATAGCTAACCTCAGTTCAATTCCTGGCCCCAGCCCATGAAAAATATGAGTTGTGGGTACATGGCCCAAATCATTACAGAATGGGGAAATGGAGAAGAGATTACAGTGTGACCATGCCCCATTGGGAGAGGCTGTCTCCCTGTCTCTTTCTTTCTATCTCACTGGCAAGTTTACTTGACCTCTGGAAATTAAAAAAAAAAAAGTGAAAAATAAATAGAATAATTTGAGAAGTGTTCCTTTCTTCTCTATTTTCTGAATTTCTGTAGGACTGGTATTATTTCTTCCTTAAATTTTAATAGAATTCCCTAATGAAGCCACTGGAACTTGGAATTTTCTTTGTGGGAAAGATTTTAATTTTTAGCTCAGTTTCTGTAATGATATTGAGCTATGCAAATTTTCTTTCTTTTTTACTTTTTTTATTCTTTCCTTTCTTTCTTTATATTAGAGAGAGGATGAGAGGGAGGAGGAAAGGAAGAGAGATGGAGATAGGTATTTTTTGCAGGGTCTCACTGCATCATGATCCTTCTGCCTCAGTCCCTCAATTAGCTAAGATTACAAGTGCATGCAATGCCACCCGGCAAGTTCAAAGTGACCAGGAACTGAATCTGGGCCTTCCATGGACTTCCAGCCTCTCAAGTAGTGATGTTATTTGTGTGCCATTGTAATTAGGCCCCAATTTTCTCTCTCTTCTTGATCAGTTTTGTTAATTTGTGATTATTAAAGAATTGATCCAATTCACCTATTTTTTTAGATTCATGTCAAAATTATTTAAATTTCCTTTTTAATCATTTAATATCTATATGATTTGCATTATTGTCTCTTCCATATTACTGACATTGATCATTTATGTCCCGTTCCCTTTTTCCTTCATTTGTTCCTTTGTTCCTTTCTTCTTTCCTTCTTTCCTTCCTCTCTCCCTTCCTTCCTTCCTTCTCTTTCATTCTCTCCTTCCTTCTTTCTTTATTATTAATTGCCAGAAAGCATGTGTACTCACAAAAGGGTAGAGGGAGAAAGAGAGAAAGCCCATCCCCCCTCAAACCCCAAACCCTTTTCAATGGGGTATGTTTGCTCTGCAATCCCTTTGCCTCCATTTCTCCATCCTGTCAGGATTTGGGACACATGCACACATGTACCCAATATGTTTTTCAAGTCTCTGGGACCCATTATTCGAACTACACTCAGTCATATGGCATCCTGCTTTTTATTCATAGTGCTTAATTGCTGCAACATGGGGCCAACCTTCCTTTATTCCTGATAAAACTAAGTATTTTACCAACTGATTCTTTTAAAGAAGCAATTTTTGCTTACTTTCACTTATTTCTTCTCTTTGTTTATTTTCTGTTTTATTCATTTATCTTTTTTGTCCTTTCTTTTTACCTATTTTGGGTTTAATGTACTCTAATTTCTTCAAGCAGAAACTCAGAAAACTTGTTTTTTTTCATTTCTAATATAAACTTAATGCTATATTTTTCAGCACTGTTTTTGGCTGCATCCCACAATTGTCTATACATTTCATTGCAATTTAGTGAATTAAGAATTTTCTAATTATCTTATTTTTATTGATTCTTTAGAAGTGTCATTTTATTTACTTGATTTGATTTGATTTTTTGGAGAGATTTTTGCTATAGGGTGCATGTTCTCTCCAGAGAGACAGAAGTAAGAAATCACTTCCCAGGGGGATGGCCATGCCATAATTCCATTGTCCTCTCAAGATTTGGGCATTCATGCACACCTGCCTGGCATGAGAGGGAGAGAGAGTGGAAAAGTAAGAAAACACCCCTGGGTAGATGGCCACACAGCAATCCCTTCTCCTCTTTTCTCAGGATTTTGGATACACGCACACACACACACACACACACTTAGTGTGTTTTTTTAAGGCAGCACATCTAAGATTGAACTGTGCTATTGGCTGCATAGGATCTTACTGTTTTAACCACCATGCCACTGGCTGGACCTTGTCTCTGTTTTCCAATATTCTGGTTTTCCTTTTTGTCTTTGTTATTTGAATTTTTTTAAAAAATCATATCTTTATTTTTTCTTTGACATTTTAGCTACACTTTATAAAACATTCTTAGTGATTGCTGTAAGGATTATATTCTTTCTTTTAATTTTAAGAGAGATTTTTGCTATGGGGTACATGAACTCACCAGAGAGACAGAGAGACAGAAAGTGAGAACTCACCATCCAGGGTTATGGCAATGCTACAATTCCTTCTCTTCCATTCTCTTCTCAGGATTTTGGGCATGCACACACATGTGTCTGATGTGAGTTTTAAGCTGCTGGATCTGGGACTTGAACTACAGTCAACTACATGGGAGTCCAGCAACATAATCATTACACCATCTGCTGGTCTCAGGATTATATTTCTTAAACTTTATGGTCCACATACACTTAATATCTTATCATTTCATGTAAATTATAAAATTTTTCAAAACATACAACTTTATATCTCTGTCTTATTTGTTATTTGTTAAAAAAGCAAGACCCAAAATACAGTATAAAAGTCATAAGAAAGCATTATCATTGTTATGCATACTAAAACAAAATTAAAAGAAAAAAAGATGAGTAAAATACTCTTTTGTATTTACCTAGATACTTACAATTTTTAATGTCCTTAATCACTTTTTGAGGATCTTATTTTCCATTTGGCAACGTTGTCCTTTGGCCTGAAGATTTTCCTTTAGCATTTGGTATAGTGCAGTTCTGCTCTGGTCAAAATCTCTTATCTTGGGAACCAGCAGTTAGCGTAATGGCTATGTCGCTGGACTCCCATGTAGTCGACCGCAATTCGCGTCCCGGACCCGGTGGCTTAAAACCCACGCCGGGCGCGTGTGCGTGCATGCCCAAGATCCCAAGAGGAGAATGGAGGAGAAGGGATTGCGGTGTGGCCATCCCCCCTGGGGGGTGATTTCTCGCTTTCTGTCTCTCTGTCTCTCTCTGTCTGTCTGGCGAGCGCACGCGCCCTATAGTGAAAAACCTCTCAAAAAAAAAAAAAATCTCTTATCTTCTATTTCAAAACATATTTTTTCCTATTCTTGAAGAATAATTTCACTTGTAGAGTTTTGGGTTAATAGTGTGTTTTATTTTTAAGCAATTTTATACATAACGCCTTACTCTTTTCTGGTCTAATAATTTCTAGCTATAAATTGTTACTCAAATTTCTATTACTTTATATGTAAAGTGTCATTTTTCTCCTACTGCTTTCAAGAGTTGCTTGTTATATTTGGTTTTCAATAGTGTAAATAATATAACTGAATTTACGTCTCTCATCAAATTTGGGAAATGTTGGCCATTATCTCTTCAATTACATTTTTTTCTGCTATATTCTCTTTCTCCTGTATATCTAGGACCATAATAGAGAATCACTTATCCTCTAATGGATCCCTGTGTTGTGGCTCTGCTAATTTTTTTCTATTTGTCATATTGGATAATTTTTTAAACTATCTTTCAAATTAATTTGCTTTTTTCTTTTTTAAAAATGTATACTTTGTCTTTATTTATGATAGAGCATTTACCAGAGGAGGAGAGAGAGAGAGATGAGCACTCTCTCCAGAGTCTGTTCACCCTGTGATCTCCCGCCTGTAGTCCTCCAGACCATTAGATCTAGAGCACTTGCACGTGTGTCCAGCAGGTTTCAGGCCGCCTGGGCCAGGAATGCAAACCACGATTGCCATGTGGGATCTGTCTTCTCTCAAGTAGCACATTAGTGCTATGCCAAGGAGTTGACCATGTTTTACTCTTTGATCATCTCCATTTTGCTTTCACATGATCCATTGATATTCTCTCTCTCTTTTTTTTAACGTATTGTATCTTTAGCTTTAGAATTTCCATTCATTTCTCCTTTTTTTTTTCAATTATTTTTATTTCTCTGTTGCAGTTTCCTCTCTTTATCCTATTGTGAACAGGTTTTATTTTAGTTTATTGAGATGAACTAAATAACCAGTCAAAACCCTTGACTTCTAGTTTCAACACTTGGCTCATCTCAAGGCCACTCTTAGTTGATTTTCTTTTCTATGGGTATTATGCCCAATTTTTTCTGGCTTTTCAAATGTCAAGCCATTTTGAATTCTATGAAAAAATTGTTAAGTTGAAATTGTGGGTTTTGTTGTTTTCTATCATGAGTACTATTTTAGTGGACAATTGTCTTCTTAGAATTAGAGTAGGGCAAAAGTGTTTTACAGCTGGACTAGGACAACTCTGTGTTTATCTCTGTGGACATCTGGAAGTCTGACATAGTGTCTTGGCCAAGTTAAAGGCAATGGGCTAACTAATTTATAACGTATTGTTCTAAGTTTTAAGCTCCCTCAAGGCACCCCAGGCTGGCTTGTTTATCAATGAATAGCACTTGGCATAACCAGTTAAACTTTCTGGCCTGGCTTTTATATCAAAAGGGGCATTAAAAAAAAAAAACTCAGTGGAAACATTTGGGCAGCTGTCCTAATATCAAGATTTATCATACAGTCCTTGACAATTCAATCCCAAGAAGAAAGACATATTCATTGCAATTATGACAGACTTGAGCTATGCTTGGAAGTCTCATAGATCCTTAACGCTTGCCTACACTCTCTTTCTCCCACTGTACCATACCCTTGCCTTTAATAAAAATCTTACATGAGTTTGCTCTATGGAAGCTTTTTTTCTTTAGTTTATTTATTATTTCTATGAGTAAGCAAGAGAGAGAGAGAGAGAAAGAGAGAGACAATATCCTCAACAGGGTCTTCACACAACAATCCACCCCCATACCCAGCCAGGCCTGCATTATGGGCACTTGTGTATATATGGAGGTCTCCAGGTGTGAATCTGGAACCTTCACATGAGAGCCAGCCTCCCAGAGTGTCACATTTTCTGTTGCATCACTGTCTAGCCATGCTCTATGAAGCTTTTTAAGTCCTTTTATTTATCTAACCTGTTGAAATCATAAATTGAATTCTAAACTCTACTTCTTTTTTTTTGGAGAGATTTTCACTGTAGGGCGCGTGCGCTCGCCAGACAGAGAGAGACATAGAGACAGAAAGCGAGAAATCCCCCCCCAGGGG
>NW_006209642.1:1456735-1477506 GCF_000334495.1 Tupaia belangeri chinensis
GGATGGTCACGCCGCAATCCCTTCTCCTCCATTCTCCTCTCGGGATCTTGGGCACGCATGCACACGCGCCTGGCGTGTAAACTCTACTTCTTAGGTGACAGTTTTGAGATTTATTACTATTAGCTAAGATGCTTCATATCTGATTTGCACATATGTGGGTAAGGTCTCAGTGAAAGATATAGACAGGCAGAATTTGGATATCCCTTTCTGACTTTTCCTTCTAAAATTTACCTACTCTCTTCAAGGGTTACAGTTTCCTGAGCTTCACTTTTCTGGTTCTCGAGTTCATTTTTCACCCATACTGCCTCTAGAACCCTCTTCACTTGGCATTGAACTAAAAGTTGGAGGAAAAAATGGAATTCGCTTTCTAGAAGTCCACTCTTTCAAGCAAGTGTGCTCCCCTGAGTCAAGCTTTTGTTAAGTCTCAGTGATTCAGGTAGCTGCTGCTTGCATTAGGTCCGGGTTTTGTGATTTTCCATGGAGGGCTCAGCTTGGTTTGATCTTACTCCATCGTTATTGAAAGTGGGACTGTTCTCATGAGATTTTTTTAAAAAACATTGCCTTTTCCTATCAAAGTTGTTTTATAATAATAATAATAATAAAAGTTACTCTAGATTCTTTGTATACAGAATTGATTACCAACTGTGAGCTAAAGAAGTGTCTTAGAACCACAACATTTAAAGGAGAAACTATTTTATCCATGAAACATGACCCAATAATACATGAATTTATTTTTTTTCCAGACACAGGTGGGTCATAAAAATTGTTTTTACAAAAATAGTAAGTTCAGGGGCCAGTCGGTGGCACAGTGGTTAAGATGGTCAAACCTCATATAGCTGACTATCAGTTTTGAGTCTTGGTCCTGGCTGCTTGAAGAACATGCCAGGCAGGTATGCATGCCCAAAATCTAGAGGAGAGAATGGAAGAGAAGGAACTGTAGTGCAGCCATCCCCTTGGGAATGCTTTCTCACTCTCTCTTTTGTGAGTGCATGTGCGCTATAGCAAATTAAGAAAAAAGAAAAAGTTTTATCAGTTATATATAAATCGTAGCTAAGTGGTCTAAAGATGTACTTGACTTTCTCATTTTAGTACTAGCATTGTTGGATAATAATTAGATGCCAATGGCAACTAAAAAAAAAAATCGCTATGTACACTCCTTGAACATTTAATCCACTCTTTCTATTCACCGTATTAATATGTTATCTTGTTTAAGCCTTATAACAATCCAATGAGGTAAGTATTATGTATCTATTTAGCAGATGAGCAAACAGATTTTCTGGGAAGGTAAGTCACAGTACTAAAAGATAAAGCTTGATCTATTCAATTCCTAAGTTTGGCCTCCTAATTACATGTACTACAGGATTGATTACTGCCAGTTAGCTAATATTTAGAAAAATACATAGATATGTAAGTGTGTAGAAGTACATGTTAAGTATTGTTTTAGTAAATGATACTCTTAGTGGAAGAATATTATTGAAGCAAAATATACTGTCAAATGTTAGTTCTGTCCAAGTTTATATTTATTTTTAATTTTTAACTTGCCCAAGGTCACATGCTCTCACCAGAGAGAGACAGAGATACAGAAAAAGAAGGAGAGAAAGAAAGACTCCTCCATAGGATGTGATCATGTAGCAATCCCTTCAGATATGCTAAACTTTCCATCATTGGACACAGCCCATAATGACGGGGCAGCAGACCCTGGGGAACAGCATAAAGCATTGTTACCATGAAAATCCTGGTCTAAACATAATTTAAAAAGGCTTTGACATATACGATGGCATTGAGATCCCTCTAACTTTTTATTGGGTCATTGGAAAAATCATGATAAATTTTTCTGTTTTTCACTGTAAAAATGCATCAAGACTTTTCTGAAGACCCAATAGTAGGCCACTTAGTCTGCAACAGTGGCACAAAAATTGGCAGAATATGACATTGAATTGATGACTTTATTTTAATGGAGATGGCTGGAATCCACCAGAGGTATACTGAATTAGAATTTTAGAGAAAGAACAGTTAAGGAACTGTGTTTTTAGGAAGATCTGTAGTTGCTTCTGAAGTACACCTGTATTGAGGGATCTTTTTGCCTAACCACCTGAAAAATTAGGTTCTAATCCTGGCTGTCTTGTTAAATTACAATGTTTGGACAAGTCACTTAGGTAAAAAAAAGGGGGAGGGGGCTTCTATTCAAAGTCCCTGCCTTTCTATATGGTTATTCTTTTTTCCCATCTTTTCTTTTTCTTTTCAAATTTGCTACACAGCACATATATACTCCAAGAAGACAGAAAGATAGAGAGGAAAAAGTGAAAAAGCACTTCTCAGGGTAGATGGCCACACAGCAATGCCCTCTTATCAAGGTGCTGGGCATGCACACACACACTCACACACACACACATACACACACTGGATCAGGGATTCAAACTTCAGTACCAGATCAGGAATTCAGACCTAACTATGTGCTATGTGTGATCCAGACACCTTAACTCCCATGTAGACCTTCATAGTCGTTCTTTTTCTTTTCTTTTCTTTTCTTTTCTTTTCTTTTCTTTTCTTTTCTTTTGTTTTCTTTTCTTTTCTTTTCTTTTCTTTTTTCTTTTCTTTTCTTTTCTTTTCTCTTCTCTTTTCTTTTCTTCTCTCTTTTTCTTTTCTCTTTCTTTCATTTTTTAATGCCAGAGGAAACATGTTCACCAGAAAGAGAGAGAGGGAGAGAGAGAGAAGGAGAGAGAGAGAGAGGAAGAGAAAGCCCCTCAGTGGGTGGTGTTCAGTGGGGTATGGTCATGCCACAATCCTTTTTCCTCCATTTCTTCATTTTTTCACTATTTAGGACATGAATAAACACATACCTGGTGTGTTTTTCAAGCCTCAGGGCCAATATTTGGACCTGGCTCCCAACACACACAGCTTTACTATTGAGCTATGGTGCTAGCCTTATAGCTTTTCTATTTCTCTAGTTTTCTCATCTGTAAAGGGGGGGGGTGGGTTATAGTAGTATCCACCTTGAGTTTGTTGTAATGATTATGGTAGTGTAGATTTAGTGCCTATCACATAATAACTCAATCAAAGTAAATTTGTTATTGTAATAATAAGCAGTGCTGATGCCAAAATAATAGCACTATTCAGTATAATACACATATGCTTGTACTCTTTTCCCTACAAAACAGGAGTGAGCTGGCCTTATTTGGTTCCTCATTCATTCATCTATTTATTAAAATAAATAATTGTTGCTGCCTGTTAGTGTCCAGCAATGCAGTGCTTTGAGGATATGACATTGAATACTCTGGGGTCTTGGACCATAAGAACTCACATCTCTGGGAAAATAAAGACCCCCAAACCAACTCAGTATTGCTATAATCTCTCTTTGAAGTATGGTCACAAGAGTACTAATAACATGGCAATGTTATGAAGAGTCTCTGGGATCTTGTTCACCTTAATGAAACACAGTGTATTGCTTTCCCTCAAAAACTCAGTGAAAGAGATAAATAATGGCTCTTTTCAACAATGTACAGTGTCATATTAGTATCATAAAATTTATATTCACCTTATCACAGCACCCTATATGTATATAACCAAATATTAAAGCCATTGCTTTTTATAAAGTGTTTGCTGAAAGGCCATTTTATCCACTTCCCCTAGGATGATAATAACTTGCATTATATAATTTTGTTTCTCTTCTCAAGTAGTGTGGCATATACATATTAGACAACATTGCATTTTTGAGGAATTTGATGCAGTATAAACAGCTTAGATAAAATGAGTTTAGAGAGTTCAATTAAGTTCAATTAAGTTTAGTCTGATGGCACTTGCTGGCTTTGACTTTTAGGAGAGGTTTTATAATCCTTGTTGCTATCATTTTAAAGACTTAATAAAACTGGTGTTAATAGCCTTTTCATCACTTAAACTGTCTTCCCTTGAGAATTCCATTATTACTTCTGATACATTTCTTCAAGGAATTGTAAGAGGAATAAGAAATGTCTAGATTATCATGTATATATTCAATATCAGCATTTATTTTTATTAGAAATAGTACTAAAATATTGAAAAAGAGATGCCATGCTTATTATTCTGTACACAAAAACTTATGCTTTCTACTGAATTAAATAAGAATATAGATGGGTATAAACAAGAATAAATATGAACATAAATATAAATATAATTAAGAGTATAGAATTGCTTTTCTTATCAGATCTCTTTTCCTCAAGTTTGAATTGGAGAAATTTATACTATAATTTACATATACAAAAGTCAAATAACAGAGTAAGAAATGTTTGTAATGCAGATTGAAAATAAATAAAAAGAAAACTAGTAGAACACTAACTTGGGTTGCATAAAACGACATTAGTAGCAGTAACAGAGGAAGCCCAACAGTGCAGCAGTCAAGTGTTTTACATAGGGACCCAGGTCCTACATGGGTACTGTAGTTCAAGTCCTGACCCCAGAAGCTTGAAAAAGAACATGCATAGTGCATATGTGTGCATACCTATATTTCTTTTTTTTTTTTTTTTGAGAGGTTTTTGCTGTAGGGCACGTGCACTCTCCAGAAAGACAGAGAGAGACTGAGAGACAGAAAGCGAGAAATCCCCCCCCAGGGGGGATAGCCACACCACAATCCCCTCTCCTCCATTCTCCTCTCGGGATCTTGGGCACGCATGTACATGCACCCAGCGTGAGTTTAAGCCACCAGGTCTGGGGCTCGAACCGGGTCAGCTACATGGGAATCCAGCGACAAAGCCATTACACTAACTGCTGGTCCCATGCATACCTATATTTCTGAAAGGATGGAGAAATGGAAGAAAAAGAATTGTGGTATGACTATGCCACATCGGGGGGCGGGGGGGGGCCTCTCTCTTTCTCTCGTTAGCACAAATGCTAACTGACAATTATTAAAAAACAAATAAGCAAAGTATCTTAAAAAGTAAAAATGGCTAATATATTTAAAAATTACCACCACTAGCTATTTAAGAAATACAGATTTTGGGAACCAGCAGTTAGTGTAATGGCTATGTCACTGGACTCCCACATAGTCGACCGTGGTTCGTGTCCCGGACCCGGTGGCTTAAAACTCACGCCGGGCACGTGTGCGTGCGTGCCCAAGATCCCGAGAGGAGAATGGAGGAGAAGGGATTGCAGCATGACCATCCCCCCTGGGGGGTGATTTCTTGCTTTCTGTCTCTATGTCTCTCTCTGTCTGTGTGGCGAGTGCACGTGCCCTATAGCGAAAATCTCTCGGAAAAAAAAAAAGAAATACAGATTTAAATAAAATAACATTTTTCATATAAAAATAATACAGATTATAAAGTAGCAATATAAAACAGTAAAGGAGTGATGATACTCTTTTTCAATGCTATTGTGTATACGAATTATGATTTTTAAAAAAATTCTTTAGCAATAAAGCTTCAGTCTTAAACATGCGTATACTCTTCATCAATATGGTCCCTGACGGTTGCAAATGATAGAAAATCCTACCTTCTACCAGTTCAGGCCCAAAAGGAAATTGCTATATATCCTAGCTGCAGGATGGATTGTGTTACTGAAATTGTGTTAATAGAAAGCTGCCTCTTTTCTCCAGTAGCTTCAGCCTTTACTCTGGGTTAACCTCATATCAAGGCAAGCTCTCTTCAGTGGTTGCTAGAAAGTTGGGCTTAGGTAGTGGTCCCTACTGAATGGGAATGCCTCTTCTATGGTGATTCCTGAGAAAACCTAGGAATGAGCCTCTGTGACTGAATTAGGGTTCATATTAATTCTTCAGTAATTGCGGCAGCCAGGAGGGTACGATACCCTGGCTGTCCATGCTTGAGCCCTGCACACACCTTGTTGCCAGGATAAAGGTGGCTTTACACAAACCACTTGGAATACAAGGTGATTTTCCAAAGTGTGGTGATGAGACCCGAAGAAAGAGATAGGAAGAACAGTCAGGAACAATCAACAGATTTTCATTGCACATTTTCACCCTTTAATAACACACCCATAAATCAATTTTAAACTGCAAAGATTATATTCAAGTATTTATTACAGCTTTAATGCTTTTAAAAGCTCAAAAAAAGGTAAATGAACAAAAATGAATAATTCCATTGTCCAATAACAAGGGAATTGTAAATTAAGAAATATAAGAATGTAGTAGAGAGGCATTAAATTATGTTTTCAAGTAACTTTTAGCACTTACGAAGAAAAGATATTTTATAATACATAGCTGTGAAGGCAGAATATAAGGCAATATATATAGCATAAGCTTATCTTTTTAAAAAATACATAAGAAACAGGGACAAGCAGATGGTGTAATGGTTATGTTGCTGGACCCCCATGTAGTCAACTGCGGTTCGAGTCCCAGACCTGGTGACTTAAAACTCATGCAGGGTGCATGTGCGCATGTGCCCAAGATCCCAAGAGGAGAATGGAAAAGGGGCTAGGGCATGGCCATCCCCCAGGGGTGATGTCTCTGTCTCTTCAGCAAGCACACACTTCCTATAACAAAAACCTCTCTAAAAAAATACTCAAGAAGCAAATCTATGATCATCTAATATAATAAGCTCTGAGAACTTTTGGAATTCACTTATCTATGAAGTAAACATTTTAGAGTGCTTATTTTATGGTAGAAATTTTTACTCTAAATATTATTTTCTTTTATAATTTCCATATTTTTACATATGTTACAATGAGCCACTGATAGGTGCCCTGCATTTAGATTGAAATTCTAATCATTTTACTTAATCCTTATGAAGTGCAAGCATCATTTTAAGGTGCTTTTATATATACCATCTCATTTACTGTGTCTCTTGTGAAATCACTTGTCAGTTCTACTTGCTCCGTGAAGGTATTGTCCTCCTATAAGAGCCATAAATAAAATCTGTTGATTGACAGAGTGATTCATTTGTTCTTTCATTCAGCCACCTATGAATTGTTGGAGGGTTTAAAAAAATAACCCCTAAAGGCATTTTCTAAAATTAGGAAGGTAAGAGAGCTTTTAAATTATCATGGGTCAGTGAACAGGTTTTTACTGTGATTAGAATATGTTAATTATTCTTTAAGTAAACAAAGACTAAATGAATGTCAGCAATTCTGTCAAAGTCATCCTGTGCAAAAGGTTATGCTTATGAACAGTAGCATTCAATTGCAATCAAAAATAATTTTCAAAAATGGTCTTTCTGCAGAATTTCAGAAATATGATTAATGCTTAAATAAATATAGTACTAATGTTAAGGATAACCTATATTAAACACATTCAGAATTAATTTCTTTCTTTCATGAGAGAGAAAGGTAGAAAGATAGGTATTCTCAATAACGTCTCATGCTGAAATCCTCCCCAGCCTTCCCGTAGCAGGGTCACAGCTGTGTGAGTGCATCCTCGTGTACAAGTCAATCCGGGAGTCAAACCCCAATATTTCATATGGCTTCTAGCATTGCAGAGCATTGCACTGCATATGCTTACACCACTGAGACTGGGCCAGACTTCATTTATCTTCCACACAGTCATGTATTGATAATATTCATTCCGCCTACTGGTTCAGGTAAAATAGAGGGTTGCCAACATTTCTGGTTATAGGATCTTTCTGGTGAGAATTTTTGGTTGCCATTTCCTGAAACTTCAAGTTTCGTGAGAGGTCATTATCTTGGGAGGTGGTACCTCCAAGCCTCAGTGGAGACTACCGTGGCCAACTCCTACAAAAAGAGAGGTAGACAGAAGTTTCCAAGATTCTGCTAAGAGAGAATATGGAATGGTCTTTAAGGCCAAATGGTAGCAGTGACCTTGGCTACATAAGACTGACTGGGTCACTATCAGGATTATGGTGGAGGGAACGACAGACATATGAGAGATTATTTTTTCCTTATTATGACCTAGAAATTTTTATTATATATTTACTTAAATAATTTGGATTGAAATACTGATTTTTTTAAAAAATCAATTATCACTCCTGAGCATGTACAAAAAGAAAAATATGTCAAAAATTGGTTAAATATTATTAGAATTTTTCTCTCATTCACAGCATAGTTCTTTTTTAAAAAAGAATTTATTTAATTCCATTTGTTATTATTTTATTATTATTATTATTTTAATTTGACCAGAGAAAGACAGAGAGAGAGAGGGAAAGTGAAAAAGCAAGCCTTCAAGTCCAGGACTCAAACTGTGGTTGGCCACATGGGAATTCAGTGCCTTTAACCACCAGGGCACCTGCTGGCTTCAACAGCATAGTTCTTCTCAAAGACTCAGCCATTGGTATCCCAGCTTTTCTTAAAGTGACAGCATCCTTTGTGCAATCAAAACTATTAGTGATATAGTATGTTTTTTTTGAAAGAATTATTTGATTTAACTTTTTTTATTTTATTTTATTTTATTTTATTTTATTTTATTTTGACCAGAGAGGGTCACAGCAAGAGAGAAAGAGAGGAAAAGTGAGAAAGCAAATCGCCAGGTCCAAGACTCAAACTGCGGTCAGCCATGTCCAGCTCCCTTAACTACCACGCCACCTGTTGGTCCCAATATACTATGTTTTAAAATTAACTGTGAAATATAATACACATACAGAAAAGAGTATGTAACATAGGCATATAGTTGAACCAATAGTTAAACAGTGAATTTCTAGGGCCAGCCCAGTGGCTTAGTGGTTATGGGAGCTAGAGAGCTGGATCCCATGTGGCCAATTGCACAGTTTAGAATCCTGGTCCCAGCAGCTTGAAAAAACACGCTAGGTATGTGTGTGTGTGTGTGTGTGTGTGTGTGTGTGTGTGTGTGTGCTCCAAAATCTCAACAGGATGAAGAAATGGAGAAGGATCACAGGTGACCATATCCCATTGGGGGCAGTGCTTTCTCCTTCTCTGTCTCTGATTCTGTGCCTCTCAGAAAAAAAAAAAAAAAAAGTGAACCTCCATGTCAAGAGATTATTAAGAGAACTCCTAATCTCTCTTTTCCTTTAGAGTAACTAAAGTCTGTTTTTGCTTAGTTTAGTTTTTATTTTTATGAACAGAGTATCCTTTAAATGTTAAAAGGAGAGGAGAGGCAGTATCAGATGGTATTGAAGTGGTCGTGAGGTCAAACCCTTCCAGAGTGGCTGGGGATTGATTCATTGTGCCTACCAAGTCATTGACCTGGGCAAAGAGCTCTCTGAAACAAAAGCAGGTCAATCCACTCAGTCTCCTCTGGTTGGGAGTCAAAACAAACTGGAATGGGCCACTAGTCTGGCCTCTTTTGGGGTTGTCAGAAGTAACCACTGAGAACTTTATACAGGGTTACTAGCTGGCAGCTTTGTGCTGCAATGGCCTAGGGTGGTTTTTGAGCAGCATCAAGAAGAGGCCCTGTCCACATCTTACTTTCTCCTCCTAATGTAAAGCAAGTAGGTGGCAGACACTGCCTGTCTATAGATTGGATCATAGTTGGTTCAATTAATTTAATACTAATATATAATATCTGCCCTTCATTCAATCCTAAGCACTGACTTTAGTAATTCATGCACAAACTGTTCACTTAGTTCTTCACTAAATCCTATGAGGTAGGGGGTATTACATAGATGAAGGAACTTTTTATTCTTCTTTGTTTTATTATTATTATTTTTTTAACAAATAAAGGAATTGATGCTTTGGGAAGTTACTTGCCCAAGGTCATACAGCTAGTAAATGTCTGTGCTCAAATTTATGTTCATAATCCCAGATGTGGTTTTTCAAATGCTAAAGAGACACAGATGAGTTATACTTAACAGTAGTAGATTATTCATATCTATGTTCATGAGAAGTGCATAATTTTACACTGCAAGAAAACTTCTTTCAAGTTGGCCTCATGTTGTTTCTTTAAATTTTCTAACGTTCCCCACAGAGTTAGAAATAGTGTACTGAATATAGTCCTCCAATTCCCATTAACGTCCTTCCTGTTCATATGCCAGTGAACCCGACTGCGGTCCTTTCACCTGCATTTGCAATGCCTGCCACTAGAGGGAGAAATCAGGCTAGGATGAGGAGCAGCAGGGTTGGTTGGGCTAAGGAATGCCTTGGTTACTTCACGCTCTTTATTTGCAACCGAGAGTACACTGAGCATGAAACTGGTGAGGCCTTCGTTAATAAGAACATGTGTCATGTCATCTGGAAAAGATGGTTTTGCGATCCCAGTGGAGAGAAGTGTCAATCTGTGGGGCTTGAAAGTGAGAAAAGCTATCAATACATTTAGTATCTTAGCTCAGGACTTCTCAGCCTCAGCACAACTGACAATTCAGACCAGATAATTTTTTATCGATGAAATCTTTCCCGTGATTTGTACAACGTTTTGCAACATTCCAGGCCTTTTCCCGCTAGACTGGTATGCCCTTCTCTCGGCTATGACTATCAAAAATGTCTTTAGGGGAGCAAAATTGCCCTCGTTGAGAACCCCTGTCTTTGAAACCCAAGATCTCCTGAAGACCTGAGACTTCAGAAGATAAAGATACTCTCTGCTTGGTATGTAGAGAATATATTTTTTGTTTTTAATTTTTATTTTTTATAATTTCTTCTTTACATTTATTTGTTGTATATCTTTATAGTGCACTGTATGATTTTTCAAAGCATTCATGCAGTGTGTGATAATCAAACCAAGGATATTACAATATACCAATACATAGTTTTCAACATAGAAACTTACATTCTTGAGTCTGTTAAGCCCTTTATCCCTTAGCCCTTCTCATCCCCCTCCCCATGGCTCTTCTTGAGGTTATGAATGGAATGAATAGTGTTCATCCCAGTCAACAAATGAGTGTAGACAAGGACAACCAATGTCACAACACTGGAATAATGGCGAAGAAAGTAAGAAACAGCCTGAAAGTTTACAATTAGGGAGAAAAGAGTGGAAATTGGATCAAAAGATGCTATCTGGCAAGATGGAATTATCAGGGATGAGCAGCAAAGCCTTTCACAAATGAGACCTCTTACAAAAATCTCTTCAGGAAAAAAAATCTCTTCATGAATGAATGGGAACTGTTAAATTCTTTGATCTCTAATCTCATGCTCTCTCTCTTCCTCTGTTTAGTTTTGCCAGAGGGCAAAACTCCCCAGAGTGTGAGAGGGAAAAAGAGAGTGAGAAAGCACTTCCCTTGGAGGATGATCATGCCACAACCCCTTCCCATCTCCTCTCCTGTTCCTCTAGGGATTTGGGGCATGCATGCACATATGCCAGTGAATTTCTCAAGCCGCCAGGTCCAGGACTCGAACCACACAGCTGGTCACATGAGATCCAGCTGCCTTAACCACTATACCATGGGCTGGCCTACTCCCTAAGCTCTTTCATTCCAGGATTTTATGTCTCACTTGCTATTACTGCTACCCTTTTGTCAGTCATTTTAGAAAACTTGGAGTTATTCTTTGCAGTGATTTTCTTCAGGAAGTGACTTAAATATGAATTACTCTATTTAATAGAAACATCTATGGTCCATGGGACCCAAGTTACTTTGAGGGTTGTAGAGAATACTCTACTTTGTACATTGCAGTAGGTTGGCAGCAACTTCCTTACTTGCAAACATGATGACCACAACAACACAAAAGAAGTTTAATTAACAGGAAAGAATTAAACTAATATTGTTTTAGAGAAAAATGAAACAAAATGAAACAAAAATAAAACCCTAATAATATACAATTTGTAAAGCAAATTCAAAGTCCTGTTGAGGCTCAGAAAATGATACCTTAAAAATATAGAACTTTGGGCCAGTCAATGGCATGGTGGT
This sequence comes from Tupaia belangeri chinensis, assembly GCF_000334495.1. Lineage (NCBI taxonomy): Eukaryota > Metazoa > Chordata > Mammalia > Scandentia > Tupaiidae > Tupaia > Tupaia belangeri. The sequence goes on from NW_006209642.1 coordinate 1,468,402, forward strand.
TAAGGCAACTGGATCCCATATGGATGACATTGTGATTGGAGTCCGTAATCCCATATTGAAAGATATGCCAGATGTATGTGCATGTGTGTCCAAAATCCTGAGGGGACAAATGGAGGACAAGGGATTGTGGCATGGCCATCCTTCCTGGGGAGTACTTTCTTACATACCCTCTCTCTCCACAAGATGTGTATTTGTAAGCATCTCAGATATAAAGTTAGGAAACCTCAGACACAAAATTCAGTCATATGACTGAGGTTACACAGCTACCTTGACATGGAGCACAATTGTCTCCAGAGCTTGTCTTTGTGCACCTGCTTCCTGGGAAGCACTAACTGTTCATGAGGGGCCCAAGGACAGCGTCTAAGAGGTAGGCATTGAATTCCTGGGGGCTTCTCATAAAAGAAATAATTGATAAAAAACAAAAAATAAAGCAAGGAAAGCAAGATGGAAACGATATTAGAGATGGGAAGAGAGAAATTTTAAAAAGGGAAAATAAAAATATGCTTTAAAAGTCTCAGATTGGTGATAAATTATTGTTCTCTACACCAAGATATTTAAATATGCAAATGTCACACCTCTAATACATGAGGCAAACTAAAACATGCTAGAAAAATGTTGGTAGCTTTAATGTGTGTGTGTATGTATGTTTATATGGACATATTCTTTTTTAAAGGTGGTAAGTCAGATTTTATTTGTGGGGACATAATTGGGCATGTGCAGCACTGCAATGGGGTCATACAGTGGATGGGAGGAGAAAATGGATTCAGCTTCCAATACATTTTATTGTGTGTTTTACAGAGGCTTAAAACTTTATGTAGTAGGGGGACCAGCAGCTAGCCTAATGGCTATGTCGCTGGACTCCCACGTAGTCGACCACGGTTCGCGTCCTGGACCCAGTGGCTTAAAACTCATGCCGGGCGCATGTACGTGCATGCCCAAGATCCTGAGAGGAGAATGGAGGAGAAGGTATTGCGGTGACCATCCCCCCGGGGGGTGATTTCTCGCTTTCTGTCTCTCTCTGTCTAGGAAAAAAAAAAAAAAACCTCTCTAAAAAAAAAAAACCTTTATGTAGTAGGGGCCAGCAGGTGGTATAGTGGTTAAGGTGTGGACTCCCGCATGACTGATCACTGTTCAAGTCCTGGATTTGGTGGCTTGAAACTCATGCCAGGCATGTGTACATGTGTGCCTAAAATCCTAAGAGAAGAATGAATGAGAAGGAATCACAGCCAATCCTCCTGGGGGAAGGGGTACAGTGGTGGTGGTGATTTCTCACTTTTTCTATGTGTCTTTCTCTCTCTCTCCTGTGAGCACACTTGCCCTACAGGAAAGATCTCTCAAAAAACAAACAAACAAACAAACAAAGAACTTTATGTAGTAAAATTCAGTAAAAAGAAGACCTCAGGGAGACCAGACAACACAGTGGTAAAAGATGACACTACGCAAGGCAAGCACACTTGGAAAGTTTCCTGGTTCAAGCATGGAGACATCCCTGAACACAATTGTCCATGATCTGGGACTCACTACAGACTGGAGGTGGCATCAAAACCCTCTTAGAGGTGCTGTCTCTCTCTTCCTCTCTCTCTCTCTCCTTCAGAAGAAGTAAATAAATAAACTGAAAAAGAAAAAAAAAATGAAAGGACTGCTCAGAACATTTGATAACAATGTAAATGCCCTTAAAAATTTATAATCTGAAATGTTTGGGAAATAGTCTCAATAAAGTATCATTCACATTTCATTTATATTAAAATCCTCTATATTTTTAAAAGTAAAATATTGAGGGGACCAACAGTTGGAGTAATGGCTATGTTGCTGGACTCCCATGTAATTGTCTGTGGTTTGAGTCCTGGACCTGGTGGCTTAAACTCACACTGGGCACGTGTGCATGCGTGCCCAAGATCCTGAGAGGAGGATGGAGGAGAAGGGATTGTAGTGTGGCCATGCTCCCTGATTTCTTGCTTTCTGTCTCTGTCTTTCTGGTGAGCGCACGCACTCTATCGCAAAAAAACTCAAAAAGAAAAAAAGTAATATATTGAGTTATTTTGAAATAACTCTCATCCATATGTATAAAAATGATAAATAATTTATTTCCTGAAACATATTATTTTTTTCTCCATGGGTTAGTATTGCTAGATTGTGATTGGCTCTGGAATATAATAGGAAATACTAGATTTGAGACACTCAGAGGAAATTTTCTGCCCACACACATTATAAACACACATTACACTATTTACATATATTGTATTTTTTCTCTATCCCACTTGGGAAAACAAAATCATAAATTGTATTTACACTGTTAGCAATGGAGTGTTTGTTTAGTGAACCTTATAGAGCATCCAGGTGTTTTTCTCCTTGGGTCCTTAAATTGAAACTTAATTGTCCCATGTCACATCTGTTCACATCAATCAGATTACATTATTTTCTTTACATTGTGTTTTTTGAGGTGATGTGATTGATGTGACTAAATGTGATGGGTCAAAAAGGTCTGTCAGGCATTACAGAACATTTTAGCATCTCAGGCCTACAGGCCACAGAATCTCTGTCTGTGCATAATTTGGTATAGAGTTAAATTTAGAAGGGCAATACAGTTCACCAGATTAAGAAGTTTTGACAGTGATTCTTGACAAACTACTTTTTGATGATAAAGAAAAAGTGTGAATAATTTGTTAGGGCAGAGTTAAGGTTAGGGAGTCATTGTCCTGTTGTAAGTCATATAAATTTAGGAAGGAATCAGAGTGGAAAGGGTATTTGCAGTTGGAAGGCTGGGTTTTGAATCCCAGCTCCTCATGTTCCAGTAACGTGACCTTGCAGAAATCTCTTTAATTCTGAGAACCACAATTTCTCATCTGTATCATCCATCACATGGAGTACAGTGAGAATGACAGGAAAGAATATTTCTAAAGGAAAATTATAAATTACAAACTATTATAAAAAGACCTGATGGTTTTGCAGAAAGCCTATGCTGAATAAGAATCTAATTAATTATTGAAAAGCTACACAGAAAGAGTAATTGTTGGAAAAACTGGGTATTTAAATTTTTAAATTTATTTTATTTCTTTCAGGAGAGAGAAGGCAAGAGAATTAGGAACCCACAACAGGACCTTATCATGCTGTGATCCCAGTCCCCAAGCCCTCCAGTCAGTTAGGATCTTGGGTACCTGTGCCCTGTGTGTTTCATGACAAGTAGGGACACAAACCTGTGGTTGGTCATGTGGCTTCCAGTACTGAGGGTTAGTACACTACTACCTGTACCACAGTGGTTGGGCTGAAAATAATGATGTCTTTGATATTCAGGAGAAACTCAAATTATAATAAAAGGAAATGAAGTGATGACTGGAGTAGAATGTCTCCTAGTCAGCATTGTCATATATCCAAGTTACCTTCCTTTTTTTTCAAGAGAGATTTTTTGCTATAGGGCACATGCACTCGCTGGAGAGACAGGCAGAGAGAAAGTGAAAAATCACTTCCCAGGAGGCGTGATCATGCCAAAATCTCTTCTCCTCCATTCTGCTCTCAAGATTTTGGGCATCCACGCAAATGTGCCCAGAGTGAGTTTCAAGCTGCCAGGTTCAGAACTCAAAGCATGGTAGGCTATGTGAGAGTCTGGCACTGTAACCCCTGCACCACCTGGTGGCCCCATTGCCTTCCTATTTTGATCACCCATAGAACCAAGCAGTTGTCACAAAGTCTGAGTGGTCATTCTTCTTGTAAGCATTTTCTTGTTAGTTGATATATTCTCCCCTTTTATTTTCACCAGAGTTTTTACTGTCTTAATAAACCTTAAACTGGGGAAGCTATATCAATATTATCAGAACTATACAAGAGGGATTGTGGTTTGGAATTTCTCCTTTCTACCTTCCATTTTTTTTTTTTTTTGAAGAGGTTTTCGCTATAGGGTGCGTGTACTCTCCAGAAAGACAGAGAGAGACAGAGACAAAAAGTGAGAAATCACCCCCCAGGGGGGATGGTCACGCCACAGTCCCTTCTCCTCCATTCTCCTCTTGGGATCTTGGGCACGCATGCACATGCGCCTGGCGTGAGTTTAAGCCACCGGGTCCAGGACTCAAACTGTGGTCGACTACATGGGAGTCCAGCGGCATAGCCATTACGCTAACTACTGGTCCCATCTACCTTCCATTCTTGCCAAAGATACCTGTTCAAACTCTGCAGATGACTTTGGTTTCCTCTTTGAATTATTCATAGGTGATCTGATATAAAATAACTTTTACATTTTCTAGCTATCTGTACTTGTAAATATAGTTTAAGTTCATTGTATTTGTAATATCAGACACAAGTCATGAGCATAATAAAGAGTGGCATCATTACCTAGAATTCGAGATGGGAAAAGAAGAGTGATTTAGAGACTCAAAGTGCAGGGAAAAGTGTCCTTGCTGAGGAACTGAGATACTTGTATTAGGTGAAGAGGACCTGCTTTCTGCTAAGGTCAAGTGTAGTTGAAATAACCATTCTATTTTTGGCTTTAACCTTGCAAAGACATTTAAGCTTTCTATGCTTCAATCTTCTCATGGATAAAATGTTCCCTTCTGTAGCTAAAAGTTGTGTACTGAGAGATTGCAAATGGACTCTACTGCAACTCAAATGTGCTAAGAAAAGCAGCTTCTTTTTATCTTCTGAGTAGTCACATACATACATACATACACACACACACACACACACACACACACACACACACACACACACACACACACACACACACACACACACACACACACACACACACACACACACACACACACACACACACATCTATGCCAATTTTAACTCAGTTTGGCATGAAGAAGTAAGATCCAACCGTTTAAGTTTTCTTTCTAGGTACTTCAGTTTACCTTGTATTAGTTGGGGTTTTGGGGGGGATTCTATTTCTCTTCTACATTCCTTGCCAAATAGCATCTTCAAGATAAATGAGGGGACTGAGGGTAGCAGGATCTCCTCAGTTTTGGTCTGGTTCTCAGAGATGGTCAGGTTGCTTTATCTCAGTTTTGGATTTCTGTCCATGCTGCTGTTTAATGATGAAAATTATGGCTACGTGCTTATTGTTTCTTAATTCTCAGCTCAGTGAAGACCTGGCTTTCCCTGTTGAGTTGGTCCCACCCTGGTATTCCTTCCTTACTACTGTCTGAATCTCAGTTAGAGTGTTCTGCCCTTCAGATTCCAGCTCCAACAACCTTTTATCCTATGATAGCAGTCACAGCTGATGAGATCCCAGCTAGAATTCAGAATCACCGCCAAATTTACCTGGTTGCCTTCTAGACCTCAGTGCTATGTACAGTTTCTTTTGCTTTCAGTCTTACAGAACTTTTAGTTTCACTGAGTTCATATAGTTCCAGTTATTTAGAGAGAGCATTTCCCCCTTCCCCCTTCATGCCTTTTTATTATTCATGATTTTTTTTAGAAGCAAATCACTATATTATTTCAGATTTGCATTTGTATGGGGTCAGTGTCTGGAGAATTTCAGTCAAAAACTGGGTGGGTTTGGTATTGTTCTAGGACTTGGCAGATCTAGAGATACTTGCCCATTTCGGGTTAGCCTGCTTGTTGAAGCCTATTTCACAGAGAGAAAAAAATAAGTTCTCAAGATGTAAAAACCAGGCAAAGATGTTTCACTGTCTCTTTTTTCTATTTCAAACACCATGCCAGACAATACCCAGATACCTGCACTGTCCCTGCCCTCTGCTTGAAGCAGGATTCTCTAATTTTCCAAATGGACTAGCGTTCCAGAGGTAGAGCTGGAAGATGAAGAGCTTGCTCAACAGCTATGGCAGAGCCTCTAAGAGCAGGGCTGGGCTAATGCCAAAGGTTGGTATTTTGACCTTGTTTTACTACTTTACTCACCAAAAGAAATTGGAGGCCCATGGTGAGACTTACTCATCATACTCTTACCTATTTGGAGCATCCAGGACAAGCTTCTCCTTATCCTTCCTAGAAACAGAAAAAACAAGATTGATGTCTAGAAAAATAACAAAAGGGCTTAGAACTGAGGATTTACACTCTCTGGTGTTAAACATGGTGGTGGCAGATATTTCAGTTCCCCAAATGAAATATTTCTAAGCATCTCCTTGAAGTCTTCCTTTTGCAGAAACAAAACAAAAACAAAAACAAAGTAAAACCTCACAATACAAGCACAAAATATTTTCATTTGGAGCCAGCTAAGCAGTTTTCTAGATGAACTCATCTATTATATATATGAAAAAGTTTTTGGATTTTAAATTCTACATCTAAGGAGTCTGGTGATATAGCACAGTTCAATGGTTTGAAAATCGACTTGGGACCAGCAGTTGGCGTAATGGCTATGTTGCTAGACTCCCATGTAGTCGACCATGGTTTGAGTCCCGGATCTGGTGGCTTAAACTCACTCTGGGTGCGTGTGCGTGCCCAAGACCCCAAGAGGAGAATGGAGGAGAAGGGATTGTGGTGCGGCCATCCCTCTTGGGGGGTGATTTCTCACTTTGTCTCTCTCTGTCTCTTTCTGTCTTTCCAGTGAGCCCACGTGCCCTATAGCAAAAACCTCTCAAAAAAAAAAAAAAGAAAAAGAAAAAGAAAAGAAAAGGAAACAAAAAAAGAAAATCAACTAGTCTAAGTGATTCTCAGAACACCCTCTTAGACTGCTCCAACACTTTTCTCCATTGCAAGAATGGTGGTGAAGGGCACTGGATTCCCACATGGTTGACTGCAGTTCAAGTCCCAGATCTGGTGGCTTGCTTTCTCACTTTCCTTATCTCTCTCTCTCACTCTGTCCTTCTCTGGTCAAGTTAAAATAAATAAATAAATAAAGTTAAATCAAAGAATTTAAAAAAAAAAAAAAGAAAAAGTGAATAACTGTTCTTGGAAAAAAAATTCTTTTAAGGACAGTATTTTAAAATGACCTTTAAGATGTTATTCCCTGAAAATAGTATTTTCTCAGCAATTCTCTGTGGACATGGCCATTTAATATCAGTAATTACAGAGATAATCCTGGTATAGCTTCAGCACAGGGCATCCCCAGGAGAATTCTCTTTCCAGATGAAAAAAGATGTTACTCCGTGGCTATTCCATCAGGATTATTACCATAGGGATCATTGGCTACATTTGTCTACAGATTGACCCTTTTAGTTTCCTTCTGGGGCCACTTCCTCATTTCTGTTACATGCATTACTATCCAAGGTGACCATAAATTTGAACTGATACTGTATTCCTAGAATTCATACCAATTGGCTCTGCTAAGCTGCTGAAGCAATGAAGAAAAAGAAAGAGAATTATTTATACTCAGCAGGGAAACAAAGAGGATATGAAAGTATGTTAACTTTTTTTTTGGAGAGATTTTCACTATGGGGCACGTGCGCTCGCCAGACAGAGAAAGACATAGAGACAGAAAGTGAGAAATCACCCCCCTGGGGGGATGGTCATGCCGCAATCCCTTCTCCTCCATTCTCCTCTCAGGATCTTGGGCATGCACACACACGTGCCCGGCATGAGTTTTAAGCCACCGGGTCTGGGATGCAAACTGTGGTCGACTACGTGGGAGTCCGGTGACATAGCCATTACGCTAACTGCTGGTTCCCATAACCTTTTTTTTCTACAGAAAACAGAAAAATATCAGAGCACACAAAAATGAACAAAGATATACAAATATTTAGTGTCTATTTTTAAATCAATTATTATGCAACTGACAAATATTTTAAAATATCAATATATTAAATATATATATTAAATATATTAAATATTATATTAAAATATCAATAGCCATAATTACAAATCATGGCTTCTTGAGACATATGGGAAACATTTTAAGACTTAAATCTAATAATAAGAAGAAATTATTGATCAACTGATTCTGATCAAAAAGTAATAAAGGTCAATTACTCTGTGACAGGAGCCAGATGCCACATGGTTGACCGTTGTTCAAATCCTACTCCAGTGGCTTGAAAAATAAACTGGGCACATGTGTGTGCCCCAAGTCCTGGTGGGAAGCCTACGGCATGGTGGTTAGGATAGCTGGATCCTGCATGGCTAACTATGTGGGTTTAAGTCCTAGGCATTGTGGTTTGAGAAAAGCTGGGCACGTGTGTGTGTCCAGAATCCCAAAAGAAGGGAAAAAGTGAAGAAGGGACTATAAAATGACCATCCTCCCTGGGGAGGTGTTTTCTCACTTTCTTTTGCTTTGTCTCCCTCTGAATGCACATGCCCTTTGGTAAGTAATAATAATAATCTTGATGGCCTGGAGAAATGGATGAAAGAGACTTCAGTGTGACCATACCCCTGCACTGTGCTTCCCCTCTCTCTCTCTCTGGCTAGTACACATTCCCTTTGGCAGTAAAAAAAAGAGGTATAGATGTGTTACATCTTGAAGTAGTTACATATTGGTAGAAAGCACAATTATCATATCTTTGGGATGGTGTCCTAATTTCCAAAAATAATATTAAAATCTTGCTTTGCTGAAAAATCTAATTGAGTTATCCTGTTTGAATTTTTTCTTTATTTGTTTTGCTATAGGGTGCATGAGCCCCTGAGAGAGTGTAAGAACATGAGAAATCACCTCCCAGAGAAGATGGCCATGTTGCAGTCCCTTTTTCTCCATTTACTTCTTAAAATTCTGGGAATACACACATGCCCACAATCCCTGCCTGTGTGTTTCTCAAGCCACCTGTCTGGAACTCAGATTGCACCGTCAGCCATGAGGGATCCAGCTGCCTTAACTGTAACACCATCAGCTAGCCCCACTTCAAGATTTTTGAATTAGGCAGAAGAAGCCGGGCCTTCAGAAGAAGGTTCCACATGGCTCCAGTGAACTAGATTTTTCAGGGAATGAAGATTTTCAACTGATAATTCAGCCTCCAACAAACGAGCTAGCAGCTGAACTTCGAGAATTTGAAAGAAACACAGCATCCATCAGATGGCAAGAAATCACCACCGGATCATGAGAAATATGGGAAAATGAGAAAATACCTCTCCTCCAAGGGAAAAGGGTAACTCTTCTTCATCCACAAGCAATTCAGTGAAAATCATGGAAATGTCTGATAAGGAATTTAGAGCACTCATAATGTCGAAGATAACAGAGATGGAAGAGAAGAGAGATAATGAACTGCTAAAGAGAAAGGAGAAAGAAGTTGA
>NW_006209642.1:1479204-1487913 GCF_000334495.1 Tupaia belangeri chinensis
GACTGCAGTAGGATATGTAGCCCCAGCTAGGTGCTACTTTATAGGATGCGTAAAGTTAGACTTGTGTTCATGGAAATGTATATATCACCTGTGTTTGCTATGAAAATGTTTAGATTAATTAAGGTCTTTAGTAATTCAATAAAATGTGCAGGGAAAACAGTATAGAAAGTAAACATAGATACCAGAGACAGTGTGAGAGGAGAGTGGGAGATGACAGAAGGGTAAGAGATAGGGAATCAAGGATGGGGGAAAAAAAGCAAAACATACAGAAAACAAGAAATGGAAAATTATTTGCTGACAATAACATGTTTGTTGATGTGCTTGATTGAGACAATATACAGTGTACTCTGGATGGAAAATCTCATTTTGTATGCTGTAATGATGTACAGTGAATGAATACAAATAAATAAATTGAAAAAAAATAACATCGTGTGTAAAAAAAAACCCAACATGTGCATTATAAATTTATGCTTAGTTAAAAAAATTAGGAATATAAATAAATAAATAATAGAACAAAAAAAGATTTTTGAATTATTTTTTGAATCACTGATCATTTTATCATATATATTGCTTAAAAATGGTAAAATAGAAGAATTTACCATGAAATATTTTTTTTAATTTGAAAAGGAAGATTCAACTACAAAGTTGAAACATTCCGTTGGAACATGAAACAGAAGGTGGTGGCAAAGTGGACAGAGCATCAATACTGCATAAGAGTCACCTCAGTAAATCTATTTACTTTCTATTTTCTCTGATATTGTTTATTGCAATATATCCTTTTATAATAAGAAAGTAGAAACAATAGTGCATAATTTCATAGAACATTTATTTATTACTAAGTGATAAAATATTTGATTGTGTTATACTATTGCCTACACGCACGTCAAGATAAGTTTTCAGGTTTGAAATAGTTGTTGCAATATTTTCCAGAGGGTAAAATACTTTAAAAAATGCTAGGAGTGGGAACCAGCAGTTAGCATAATGGCTATGTCGCTGGACTCCCACGTAGTCAACCGTGGTTCGCATCCCGGACCCGGTAGCTTAAAACTCATGCCAGGCACGTGTGTGTGCATGCCCAAGATCCCGAGAGGAGAATGAAGGAGAAGGGATTGCGGCATGACCATCCTCCCTGGGGGGTGATTTCTCGCTTTCTGTCTCTCTGTCTCTCTCTGTCTGGCGAGTGCACGCGCCCTATAGTGAAAACCTCTCAAAAAAAAAAATGCTAAGGGTTTATATGAAGATAAATCAATAGCTCTCGGTGTAAATATAAAAGGTATCTTAGGGATAAAATTGACGCTTTTTGTTCATATTTACAAGCAAATTGTTAAACGGGCAACAAGTCTCTGTGAGCATTCATTCGAATACTTAATACAAAATTATGAACTTTGTTTTATTTTTTACCACAGGGAGGCATTTTTCTGAAATATATTGATCTGTGAAGTAAAAACGTATACAATTAATAGCATTTCTGAATTTCAACCAATATTACATTGCTATTTGCTACAGATTATTGCATTTTTATTATATTCGAAGTCTTTACAGCTGGGTATCAAAAAGAATTTTGATTTGATTTTTTTTGCCTTATAAAATATTAATAGTTTAAAGTCGATTTAAAAATTAAACCTTTGGAAAAAATAAATCATTCAGCTCGTCCCTGGAAAGCGTATTGTTTCTATTACAGCTGTATATTAATATTTCATTGTGAGTATAGGTAGTTCTGCATATTTCTTTAACTGCGAGAGATGTTGGTTAAGAAAAACACTAATGTTGTTTTGTGGGAGGATAAATTCTCATATAAGCACCATTATAAAATATTAGAAATTCAGAGAAAATTCTGCTACTCTTCCACTAGTTGTCAATTGACTTAATCCATAGACCCATCTTTAATACCTATTAGTGACATTTAGTAACTTCCATGTAAACTTGTGCCCTAAAATTTGGTCTTTATTGCAGTAGTGACTATACACAGGATGTAAGTGAATATGATTATACATATTACTCTCTTCTATTGGGTGGTTTTCATGCTCATATAAAATTAATACTTTTTTCATTTTTAAAATTTTTATTATCTTGCTACAAGGCACATGAGGTCACCAGAGAGAGGGAGGGAAAAAGAGAGAGAAAGGAAGAAAGAGGGAGAGAATGAAAAGCACCCACCCTGGAGGCAGGGGCATGACTATGCCACAGTCCCTTCTCTTCTATTCTGCTCTCAGGATTTTGGGCATGCATGCACACATGCACAGCATATTTTTTAAGCCACTTGAACTGCTCACCTGGCCATATGAAATCCAGCTGCCTTAAGTGCTATGCTGCCTGGCTGGCCTTGAAATTATTCTTTTATAATATGTAAAACAAAGGAAAGCAAAGAGTTCAACATAAAGTGGAGAGAGTTACTTGTGCACTCTCAACTTCCAAGATTAATTATGTGCGTTGGTTACACAGAAAACCAAACAGCAAGATATCGACTCAACAGGGGGCAGAATCTTGGTTGTCCTTTACTGTTCACCTACAGGTCTCTGAGACTGTTAGTTTGTCTAGTCTTCTTTGAATAATTAAGTATAGTACTATAGACTTCTTATTAGAGGTACTTTGTTTGAATATGCAAAACCAACAGTATTAAGTCAAGGAAGAGGAGCAAAGTTGGCTGCCAGGAGACCTCTTAGGCCAACCACTACCTTGAGGGAATTTACCACATTCTAACTGCAGAGTCTGACACTTACTATTTCAGGCTCTTAAAATTTTTACTACTTTTGTCAACGCATCACAGTTGAAAAACAGAAATTCACTCAAAATAGATCAAGTAAAAAATGTGATATATCTGCAGGCTACAGGAGAATCTCATGGGAAGATGTTTAGGATGCAAAGTAAAATCTCAAAAAACTAAAAGTTAGGAAACTTTCCAGCTTTTTCTCTTTGTCCATATTTCTTCTATGCATTTGTTTCATTTTCTTTTTTGTGTACTGATCCTCTCCCTTTGTCTTCTCTGATTTTGTTTATATTGTTGAAGTCACTTTATTAATTTACAAAGAGAAATACAACTTCCAAAGGTCAATGCATTCATTCTTCCTCTCTAGGCAAGTTTCAAGATAAATCAAATTATTATAAAATAATTAATTATAGAATAATAATTTGGTTATCATAGTAATGGTATCATAGATATATGCATTAATGAATCCAAACTCATTAAGACATGCACCTTAAATGTGTGCAATTTTTTTTATCAACTATATCTCTATAAAGTTTTAAAGAAAGGAAGTTTGGTGAGCATGGAATCTAGGTATGTCAATATAACTTTTCAACAGGAGATAGTTCTTTGAAACTGTAACCTTCTTAGAGTCCTTGTTGAAGTGATAGAATTGGGAGGGTTTAGGTTTTTAAATTTTTTCTTTACTCATGATTCAGCTTGTGTGCATACACACAAGTGAGAGAGAGAGGGAGAGAGGAGCCCTCTGCATAAGATCTGGTCACCCTATGTTTGCCTTGCGCCCTGCTGTCTTCCTGTCTGTTGTATCTTGGATACTCCTACGTGTACTGGGAGTGATTCAGGCTTACCAAGATGAGATTTAAACTGCAGTTGCCATGTGAGAAATCAGCTTCTCTTGAGCAGTGCATTTACCAAAGCACCACAGAGTGGGCCCAGGGTTAGGCTTTTATATAACTTTCATTAATTCTTTCCTAAGCTCTGTAACAAAAAATTTAAAAAAGAAGAAAAAACAAAGCTAAGGCAAACTTGTTTGTCTCAAGAAAACTACTGGTTTCCTTTTGATCTTAGAGGAATCACAATATATCCTCCATTTTCCTGGTTCAGGAAAAAGTGGTTAAATTCAGTGCCTGCTCATAGCTGTCATTCGGGGCCACCATCATCTATTACCTTTTTTGCTGCATAGAAATTTATATTTTCTGGTACCATGTCTTTCATTTTCTGATTGAGTCTCTCATTTTAGCACAGCACCTCCTTCAGTCGCCTCCTAAGAAAGAGTTTATGGGAAGTAACATTTTTCAGTACTTGCTTATATGAATACACCATTTTTCAATTTTTTTTTTACGACAGGTTTTTTTTTTTTTTTTTTTTTTTGACGGAATTTTTTTTTTTTTTTTTTTTGGTGTGTGTAGGGCATGTGCCCTTGCCAGAGAGATAGAGACGAAAGATAGAAAATGAGAAATCTCTCCCCAGGGAGGATGGCCACAATTCCTCCTCCTCCATTCTCCTCTCAGGATTTTGGGCATTCATGCACATGCGCCTGGCATGAGTTCTAAGCCACAGCATCCAGAACTCAAATTGCAGTTGACTATGTGGGAGTTCACCAAAGTAACCATCACACCATTTGGTCTCATCATTTTTCCTTTTAAAAAATATATGCATTTTTATTGATGATAGAGTGCATGCGCACAGATGTGAGAGTTTGTGTGAGAGATGAGCCCCTTTCACAGGATCTGGTCATCCCACTATTCACTTTCTTCAGTCCTCCAACCTGTCAGATCTTGAACACTCATGTGTGTGCCCAGCACGTTTCAGGTTGACATGTCGGGGTTGTAAATCATAGTCTCCACATGGAATTCAGGTTCTCTTGAGTAGCACATACAGCCACACCACAGAGCTAATTCTATTGAAGTTATTTATGTAATCCTGGGTCTGTTTTCTTGGCACAAATTCTGAAGACATTATGGGTTTCTGATTTGGCATTTTAGAAAAGTAAATCAAATGGGTTACAAAAGGATAATGTCATGTCTGATAAAGGCTGGAACATTACTGCTATTTCTGAGAAGTGACAGCCAATCATGAAGAATTTCGTGCAGGTGTTTTGGGTTCAAAATTTGATGTAGAACTCACTGACACAGTATTGTTTGGGCATGGAGATAATCATTCTGGAAAAAGGGAAGTCTTTTCAATAAAAGAAATAACCTCAGAGTACAATAAATGCAGTTTCTTTTCACAACCTATTGTAGAATAAGTAGCACTGGAGAATATGTAGCATTGTAGAATATGTAAGCTTTTGTTCAAGAATGTAAAAATAATTGGCATAGTCATTAATTCTGGGGAAGGATTTTGAAATTATTTAGAAAACTGGCCTTACCTTAAATTACACATAAACTAGTTCTCACACCTTGTCTAAAGAATTAACACCTAGTCTGTTTGTGTGTGTGTGTGTGTGTGTGTGTGTGTGTGTGTTTTAATCTAAAACTCATTTGGCTGGTTCTGGGAACATTGGCAGTGTAGGTGCTTGGACTGACTCGCCAATAAAAACAACAAGCACAGGTGCATATGTGCAATTCCTTAACCACATTTTTTTCATGGCTTCATAGTATATAGGCACAAGAGACAAAGATTAAGGAATGTCCAAGATGGGGAGGCTAGTAAGAGGATGTTTCTCTCATAAAAATGGGATATCAAATGGCTAAATGAGTAACCTGAGTTAAACTTTCCTTACCTTATCTCCCAGAAGACAACAAGGATAATCTATTTTCTTAGACGTAAGTTCTGCATTGAAGAAAGTTAAAAAAACAAAAAACAAAAAAACATAGTTAAGAACTTGAAGCACAATCTGACCCTGAGGCTCAATGTGTATTAGAGGCTCAGTACCAAAATAAAATAAATAAGGAGATCTGGAGTGGAAAAAAGGAACAAAGTTATGTCATTTGCAGTGATATGAATAGACTTATAATAATAAAAAGTTTATAGATAAATTACCATAGTAAGATAAATTACTACATTAAGATATTTTAATAAGGTTATTGGGTTCAAAACGAATACACAAAAGCAATTCAAATTCTATATGATTTAGAAGTTTTGTTTATAAAGGCAAAAAAAAGTGGAAACAATTCATGTGGTATGTGCAAAAAAATGAAATACTGGGTCATCAGTAAAATCATGACACATTTTAGCATAGAAAAACCTAGAAACATAAGACATGACTTTCCTGATAACCTAATAGTATATAGTGGCAAGAAGAAAATAATGACAGCTCCACTTTCCTTTCAATGAATCTCAGAAATGTGCAAATCTGAGCAAATGGAGCAAGTCATAGAAGACTATATACATGGGTTTTACTTACATACAGTCAGAAACAGGCAACACTAAACAACTTGTCAGGTGGAAATACAGCCTTTGATGGGACTGGCAAGTGGCACGGTGGTTAAGGGCACTGGACTTCCACATGGCCGACTGTGGTTCGAGTCCTGGACCTGGTGGCTTACTTTCTCCCTTTCTCTTTCTATCACTCTTGTCCTTCTCTGGTCAAATTTAAATAAATAAAGTTAAATAAAATAATTATTTAAAAAAGAAATACAATCTTTTGTGGTACCAAGCTAAAGAAAACAAGGGATGAGATGATAATAACAAAAGTACAGATACTGTGCCATCATGTAGCCAGTTGGTTAAGGTGGTTGGTTCACACAAAACCAACTGCCAGTTTGAGTCCTAACCTGGTGGCTTGAAAAAACACTCTAGCATCTGTGCATGTGTGAGAAAAATCCTAAGCAAAGGAGAAATGGAAAAGAAGGGATTGCTGTGTGAAATTCTCCCATTGGGATCGGGATTATTTTATTACTTTCCCTCTCTCCTTGTCTCTCCCTCTGGTGAGAGTATGTGCCCTCTGGCAAATTAAAAAAAACTGACAATTAACATTGTAAATTAATTTTGACAAAATCAAATTAACTTTTATTTGACATTGACTTTCATTGATGAAAGTATGTTGTAGATTCTTGTCCTATAGAAGGCCTGAATTTTAGGTGTTATCTTTGTGGTCATATCATAATTCAAATATATATTTTTAAATATTATTAAAAAAATTTGTCAGAGGGTGCATGTGCTGACCAGAGAGAGACTGGGGGGGGGAGGGGTATGGGAGAACGGGGAATAAGAAAGCACTCCCCATGCCCCGTGGAGAATGGTCATACCTTAATCCTTTATCCTCCTTTTCTCCCTCCTTTTGGGATATTGGGCATGCATGTACATGTGTCTGGCATATTTCTCAAGCTTCTAGGTCTGGAACTCAACCTCACAGTTGGCCATGTGGGATCCAACCACCTTAGTTAGCGAGCAAGAGGCTGGTCCTTAAATACTTCAATTTTTTTAAAGAATTATTTTATTTAACTTTATTTGTATTTATTTATTTTAATTTGACCAGAGAGGGACAGAGTGAGAGAGCGAGAAAGTGAGAAAGCAAGCTGCCAGTTCTGAGATTTGAACTGTGGTCAGCCAAGTGGAAACCAGTACCCTTATCTACCACGCCACCTGCTGGCCCATAAACACTTCATTTTAAAAAGTAAAACTTTAAAAGCACAAATAGTACAAGATTTATGATCAGTCAAGAACTAATCTGTGGTATTATCACTCCCAATCAGTAAAATGTGATTTTCTTTCAAGGTAAGAAATTTAATTTATTTTAAAATTTATTTTTATTGCCAGAGGGCACATACTCTTGCCAGAGACAGAGAAAAAGAGAGAGAGAGAAAGAGAAAGAGAGAAAAGGAAAGCAACTCCCAATGGGAGATGGTCACACTGCAAACCCTTCCTCTTTGTTTCTCCATCCTGCTGGTATTTAGGGCATGCATGCACTCATGCCCACCATGCTTAAGTTGTCGGGGCCAGGATTTGAACCATGGTCAGCCATGTGGAATCTAACCCCCTTAACCATTAGGCTATGGGCTGGCCCAGAGGTAAGCAATTTTCCCTATTTATTTATTTAGTTAGTTAGTTAGTTTTTGCTATAGAACACATATACTTGCCAGAGGAAGACAGAAAGAATGAGAGAGAAAGTGAGAAATCACCCCTTCTCCCCAGGGGGGATGGCTACGATGTAATCCCTTTTCCTCCATTTTTCTTTTAAGATTATGGGCATGCATACACATGCCCCTGGCAAGATTTGCAAGCCACTGGGTTTGGGACTTGAACTGCACAGCTGGTCATGTGGGATCTAGCACTTTAACTTCATTCCACCTGATGATTCCTGGGTAAGTAATGTTAATACTTAATTTTTTCCTTCTCTTATTTACCTCTGTAAATGTAAATAGTACATTTATACTGATATTTCCTTTTTTTCTTTCTTTAAAATTTAAGCATATATTTTCTTCTTTATATAGAAGACAAAGATGTAGCCCTATAATAATGTATATATTGTTCTTCCCAGTCTGTATCTATAGTTATGTTACAATTTTTATTGATACCAGAATTCATTATTTATTTATTTATTTATTTATTTATTTATTGAGATATTTTTGCTATAGGGCCTTTGCTCTTGCTGGAGAGACAGAGACAGAAAATCATCCCACAGGAAGTACGGCCACACCACAATCGCTTCTCCTCCATTCTCCCAGGGATTTTGGGCATGTACGTGCCCAGCATAAGATTTAAGCTGCCAGATCAAACCATGGTCAACTACATGGGAGTCCAGTGACATAACCATTATACCATCTGCTGGTCCCCCATCATTTCTATTTTTATGACGTGGAAATACTTTTTAATAGTGAGTTACAAGGTATGCTATGATTATAACTATTTCACTGCTTAATGTTTTGTTTTTTCAGGAGTCAAATTTTGCCTTGTGTTTTTTTGTTGTCATTGGCATTGCCCCTCTATATTCCTGTCACTAGTTCTCTCTAACTTCTCCAAGGTAATTGCAAACAAGCCATCTCAATATGGCCAAACACTTCTGTTAATCTGTTCTTTCTTTCTTTCTCTCTCTCTCTCTCTCTCTCTCTATATATATA
>NW_006209642.1:1487964-1522172 GCF_000334495.1 Tupaia belangeri chinensis
GATTATTTTGCCCTCTATTCAAATTTGGCCACTTTTTAGGTCTGCCTAAAATTCTTATTTTTTTCTTTATTGCCACTGAGAAATAATATCATGAAATTTATTGTTGAGAGATATATTGATATATGAATAAATTTTAAAATGGCCACTAAAATATATTTCTTTATTGTTCACCTGTTTTATGGGTTAATTAATTTTAAAAATACTCTATTATGGATGCTAGAGATATATTAATGAACAAAAGATGAAATTCTGCTTTATAGAGTTAGTATTCTAGTACAAGAAGCATAACATTACAAAGAAAAATATTGGTAGGATGTAAACCAGGCAGTTTCTACTGAGGAACCAAGATAAAATCAACATGAGATTTCAAAGTAAAGTAAAAAAATCCATATTAAAATTTTCACAGAAGAGAGTTGAAAAGTTTTTACATGTTTCTTTAACTGCTCAGGGATAATCAAATTGGAAAGAGAATTTTTTTTTATTTAAAAAATATTTTTAGAGAGATTTTTGTATAGGTGCATGCACTCACTAGAGAGACCCAGAGACAGAAAGCAAGAAATTGCCTTCTGGGGGGATGACCACACCATAATCCCTTCTCTTCCATTCTCCTTTTGGGTTTTTGGGCATGCACACACATGTGCTCGGCACAAGTTTTAAGCTGCCAGGTTCAGGACTCAAACTGCAGTCAATTACATGGGAGTCCAGTGACGTAACCATTATGCCATCTACTGGTCCCGAAAAAAGAATTATTATTAAGAGTACTTGGGAAAGGATATTTTCTTTCTTTCTTCCTTTCTCTTTAATATAAAGTGGTCAGTAAAGAGCTCTCTTTACTGATATTTAAGCAGAAATATAAGGAAGGAGAAAATAAGCTATATGAAAAATCCTGCTGCCAGAAGGGATTAAAACATCAAAAGCCTTGTGGTAAGAGGATGTTTAATGTTTTGGGGAATAGCAAGAAGTATGTATGGATCATATCAGTTAGGAAGGGCAGAGGAAGATTAGATAGAGATGAATTTGGAGAGCAGGCGGATAAAGTGGTATCTTTACCTGGGACTGTGTTACTAGATATGGCAAGAAAAGGACAGATTCTGGGTATGTTTGACAGTGGAGCTGTCAGGATTTCCTGATAGGTTGGGTATGGTATATGACTGACAGAGGGTATGGTAAGTGACTGACAGAGGGCAGACAGATTGTATTTGAAGGATGAATTTACAAATTGTAAATGAAGAAAGTCTTAATACCTATTTAGATGGAAATATCCAGTAGGTAGTTATATAGAAAGTTTACATTACAGGTGAAAGGTTAGTGTGAGAGATAAAAGTTTGGGAGTTATCATTGTATATTTGGTATTTTAAAGTCATGAATCACTAAGTTTTTATAGGGTACAGCTGCCTGAGTTTGGTGAGCTATGTATTCTACCTTGTTTCATTCTTCTTAAAAGAAAAACACAAGACTTCTCTTTTAAGATGTCCTTGACATCTCAGTAAATTCATGCATGTATTTCTTACACAGCAAATGTTTAGGTATGTATGTTGAGTATATCTGTTTATGTTCGGTAAGTTCTGACTTCAGGATATATGCATAC
The DNA here is from genome assembly GCF_000334495.1 of Tupaia belangeri chinensis. NCBI lineage: Eukaryota > Metazoa > Chordata > Mammalia > Scandentia > Tupaiidae > Tupaia > Tupaia belangeri. Next base: position 1,489,553 of record NW_006209642.1, read on the forward strand.
TCACAAAGGACAGATAAACTACTTTGACTATTTCTTGGTAAAAAATGACACTTGCCCATACTCAGACATGTAAAGCTTCCACCTACTCTGTCTTGAATGTTATAGCTTATGGAAAATTCTTAACTATATAGACTATATGCCAACTTTCTTTAAAAAGAAGATTATTTAATTTCATTATTATTATTATTTTAAAATTTGATATAGGGCACATGCACTTACCAGAGAGAGAGATAGAGAGAAAGCCATCAGGTATAGGACTTGAACTATGATTGGCCATGTGGGAGTCAGTGCCTCAACCATGGATAAATACCTCTCGCTGGCCCCTGCAAGTCTTAAAATATGTTCCTTTTTTTATATGTCATTGGATATGATTTGCTAGTATCGTGTTGAGAATTTTTGTATATATGTTCATCAAAGACATTGTTCTATAGTTTTCCTTTTTTGTCATGTCCTTGTCTGTTTTGGGAATCAGAGTGATGGAGGCTTCATAAAATGAGTATAGGGACATTCCCTCCTTTTGGATCTTAAGAAATAGTTTGAGTAGAATGGGAATCAGCTTTTCTTTAAAAGTTTTATAGAATTCAGAATAAAGCCATGGGACCTGAGATTTTCTTTGTTGGGAAGTTATTTATTACTGATTCAATTTTATTGCCTGTTATGGTTTTGACTTTCTATGTCTTCTTGATTTAATCTTGGTAGATTATATGTGTACAGGAATTTGTCCATTTTATCCAGGTTTTCTTGTTTGTCAGCATATAATTGCTCATAGTATTCTTGAACAATGTTTTATGTTTCTGTTATGTCTGTTACAATATTGCCTATTTCACTGAGAATCTGATTTATCTTGTTCTTTTCTCTCTTTTTAATTAGTCTAGCTGACAGTGTGTCAAGTTTGTTGATCTTCTCAAAGAAACAACTTTTGGTTTCATTTACTTTCTATATAGTTAATTTATTCTCTACTTCATTTATTTATGCTTGAATCTTTATTAGTTATTTCCTCCTGGCATTTGTTCTTGTTTTTCCAGTTCCCAGAGGCATGATGTTAGGTTATTTATTTGCCACCGTTTCATCTTTCTCTTAGGTGCACTAACTGCTATGAACTTCCCTCTTATGACTGCTTTAGCTGTGTCCCATAGGTTATAGAAACTCATTGGTTTCAACAAATCTTTTGACTTCAGTCTTACTTTCTTCAGTGCTTGTGAAGTCATTCAGGAGGATGTTGTTTAGTCTTCATATGTTTCTGTATTTTTGAGATTTTTTTTTCTCAAGTTAATATCAAGTTTAATTCCATGATGATCAGAGAAGATGTTGGACATAATTTCTATGCCTCTTACCCTGTAGAGGCTTGTTTTGTGCCCTATCATGTGGTCAGTCTAAGAAAAGATTCCACGACAGAGTGAAAAAAATGTATATTTTGTGATTGTTGGATGGAAGATTCTATAGATGTCTGTCAAGTTCATTTACTTTATAGTATTGTAGGCTTTATCCCAGGGATGCAAGGGTTGTTCAACCATAAATGTAATACACCATATTAACAGAAAGAAATATTAAAAACCATATGATCATGTCAATCGATGTGGAAAAAGCATTTGATAAAATACAACATTCCTTCATGATTAAGGCTGCCAACAAAATTGGCATAGATGGGACATTTCTGAACACAATAAAAGCCATATATCAAAAACCCATTAACTAACATCATACTGATAGAGGAAAAGCTGAATCCTTTTTTCCACTAAAAATTGGAATAAGACGAGGCTGCACACCTTCTTCACTGCTTTTCAATGTAGTACTAGAAGTCCTAGCAAATGAAATCAGAAAATAGGATAAAATAAAAGACGTTCAAAAGAAAATAAGTAGTGAAATTATCTCTATTTGCAAATATCATAATTATATACATAGAAAACCCAAAAGAAACCATGAAAAAAACTCCTGAAAGTGATGAATGAATGCAGTAAAATGGCACAATACAAAATCACATACAAAAATATACAGCATTTCCATACTCCAAAAACAAGCAGATTGATGTAGAACTAAAGAAAGCAATCCCCTTTACAATAACCAGAAAAAGTAAAAGATACTGAGGAGTAAACCTAACGAAAAAAGTTAAATACCTCTAAAAGAAAAACTATGAAATCTAAGAAAAGAAATAAAAAATGACACAAAGAAGTGGAAAGACATCCTATGTTCCTTGATTGGGAGAATTAGCATAATCAAAATGTTATATCTACCCAAATCAATCTACATATATAATGTAATCCCAATCACATTACTAGTGATATTCTTCACAGATTTAGAAAAAATAATCATATAATTTGTCTGGGATCATAAAAGACCCTGTATTGCCAAAACAATTCTGCGCAAGAGTGGGGAAGGGGGTATCTCATTCCCCGACCCCAAAATATATTACAAAGCTATGATAATAAAAACAGCTATGATAATCAGAACAAACAGAGACCTCAGAAATAAACTCCCAAAAATACAGTCAACTGATTTTTGACAAAGAACACTAGTCAATTCAGTGGGAAAGGAAAACCTCTTTAGCAAATGGTGCTGGAAAAACTGGGTATGCAGAAAGATGAAACTGGATCCTATTTCTCACAATTACCAAAAATCAACTCAAAATGGATCAAAGATCTAAACCTAAGACCTCAGACTATAACACTACTGGTGGAATATGCAGGAGAAATTCTAAGAGACATAGGAGTAGGTAAAGACTTCTTACATAAGACCCCAGAAGCACAGGAAACAATCCCAAAAATAGACAAGTGGGATTACATCAGATTAAAAAGCTTCTGCACAGCAAAAGAAACAATAATTAGAGTAAATTGACACCTCTCAGAATGGTAGAATACATTTCGAAACTATGCCTCAGATAAGGGACTGATAACCAGGGTACAGAGGGAACACAAGTGCCTTATCCCTCCACCTCCCATGATCAATCCAATTAAAAGTTGAGTAATGAGCTTAACAAGCAACTCTCTAAGGAAGACATACAACCAACCAAAAAAACATGAAAAAATGCTCAACATCCCTCATCATAAGGGAGATGCAGATTTAAACCACAAGATACCACCTAACCCCATTCTAAATAGCTAAGATTAATAATAATGATAATAATAATAATAATGATTAATAATAATAAGTGCTTGTGAGTCTGTGGTAAAAAGGGAACTCTCCTACACTGTTGGTGTGTATGCAAATTATTATAATCACTATGGAGAACAATATGGAGGTTCCTCAAAGATCTACACACAAAACTACCACACAATCCAGTGATTCCACTCCTGGGTATCTACCCAAAGGACAGGAAAATGCTCAGTTGGAAAAACACTTGCAGGTCTATGTTTATTGCAACATTATTCACAATTGCTAAACATGGAACCAATCCAAATGTCTATGAACAGATGAATGTATTGAAAAAGTGTGACACATATGCACTATGGAATACTACTTGGCCATAAAAATAAAACTCTTTGATTTGATAAAAACTGGACAAGTATGGAAGATTAACTCTTAAGTGAAGCACGGCAGACTATGAAAGAGAGGCATTGTATGCCCCTACTCAATACATACTAAATGTCAGCACTCTATTACAGAAATTAAAAGTCTAGAAGATATGAAAGCATGGAGAGCAATGGTGATAATGGAGACAGTGCAGAAGGGGTTGGGAAATAGGGTAGGGTGAGAGTAAGAGAATTAGGAAGGAAGAAGACGGAAGCAAAATATTTAAGGAACCCAAGGTGGAAATAAATTTTCTGTTGATTACAATGTATATGTGGTGGTTTTGACTGAACCAATATACAATGTATTCATGATGGGAAAATTCATTTGGTATGCTGTAATGATACACAGTGATTGAATGTAAAATAAATTTTTAAAAATGTTCTCTTTTACAGGATGAGGCAAGACTTTATGTTAAATATTTACCCATACCTACTAAAAATTCTTTCTACAAGCATCAGCCTATATGTCTGAGTAGATAAACCCTCATCTACAGTTTTCCTACTTGAACAAACCAAACTCTTGTTATTTTCTTGCATATTTTCTTTGTCCTTGTAGCTTATGTCTTTTGTATTTATCATTTTAGTGGAGTTTTGGGATGAAATACAAGTAAATATATGTGTTCAGGCTATCATATTTAACATGCCAAATAATTTTTTATGTCATAAAAATATAGTAAAATGTTTCTTGTAGGGCGTTTGAGTTATAACAAATGAATATTACATAGGTGACCTTGCTTAAAAGCAAAATGCATTTCATGAAATAATTTTAAAAAGGCTTCAAAAATTACTCATTGCTTACTGTTGGTAGTCTAACAGTATTTTTGACATTTTAATATTATTTTGTAATCTACCAGAATATTATAAACATTATGGGTTATAATAGTAACTTTTATATCCATATTGGAAAAAAAGATTACAAACTTAGCTTTTACAGATAGAAAAACTTAAGCCATCAAATTCTATTACAAGGTTACTTCTTTCATTTAAATTTTTTTTTAGTATCTATTATTACAATACTTAGTTTTTACAAATAGAAAAATGCAAGTAAAAAAATTCTATTACACAGATTACTTCTTTCATTTCAAATAGTTTTTTAGTGCCCATCATTAAAATGGGTTATTCTACTGCTTGTGGTTAAAATCTACAGGAAAAATACCTGGGAAATGAAATAATATCATCAACTTCATTGTTGAGAGATACACATGAATAAACTTGAAAATAGCCACTAAAAATACTAAATATTATGGGAACAGCAGATTGCGAAGCAAATACATCGGTGGATTCCCACATTACTGATCTTGGTTTGAGTCATGACGTGGTGGCTTGAAAATCACGCTGGTTGCATGTGCATGTGTATCCAAGATCCTGGGAGGAGAACAGAGGAGAAGGGATTGTGGTGTGGCTGTTCCCCCTGGGAGGTGACTTCTCACTTTCCCTCTCACTGTCTCTGTCTCTCTTTCTGGTGAGTACACGTGCTCACGTGCCTAAGGCAAAAACACCTTTAAAAATAATACCAAAAATTGCTGAGATGGCTACTGAACTTGGGTTGTGAAATATTGCTTTCCTTGACTAAAAATAAAGATTTTCTGCTGAGACTTCTCTTTCCTGATTTATTTCTAGTGGGAAAGGCACAAAAGCAGGCCCATCCTGAGATGGCTACTGAACTTGAGCTGTGAAATGTTGCTTTCCTTGACTAAAGATAAAGATTTTCTGCTGAGATTTCTCCTTCCTGATGCATTTCTAGTGAGTAGGGCTACCTCTGTATCCTACTCTTCATTTCTCTGTCCCTCTATGTCTCCCTGTGTCTTAATTTTTTTTAAGGTAAAGTATTCTCTGGGCTCTCAAGTCCCTCCTTTATTGTGCTAACTTGTGCCTTTCCTCGTTCTATTTATGAAAGGCACAAATGAGGGCCATCCTGAAATGACTACTGAACATGAGCTGTGAAATATTGCTTTCACATGGTACGCATGCATGCCTCATGGTTCTCATTTTTTCTTTTTAAAATGTAAAGGTTTTTTTGTTATTTTTTACTTTATTTTCTCTTCTTCTCTCCTCTTCTCTAATTCTTTTCCCCTTTTGCTTTATCTTTATTCTTTGGCTGTTCAGCCTCCATGCAAAAAACAGGTTCAAGTGAACAGTATCCAAACATCTGATTACAATTAGGGTCAGAATATTCCCCACTGAATCTGATGCACAAAGAATGAAAAATGGAACAGAAGAGAGATTGCAGATCATTTCCTCCTGCATGCCTCTGAATGCTCAGATTGAACTTCAAGAATTAGGAAGAAACACACAATCCATCAGATGACCAGATATCACTGCAGGGTCACAAGAAAATTTGGAAAGCAAGAAAATACCTTTCTTTCTAGTGACAAAGCTAACAGAGATGGAAGAGAAGAGAGACAATGAACTGCAGAAGAGAAAGGAGAAAGGAGCTGATGAGTTCCAGGAGGTGAGGAAATTCTTACAAGATCTGAAAGAGGAAATACACACCATAAAAAAGAAACAAACGGAACTGTTAGAGATGAATGCTATAATAAGGAAGTCAAAATCTCCTTTGAAAGTATTACAAGCAGACTAGGTCATATAGAAAATCAAATCTCAGATGTAGAAGATAGATTCACTGGCCTAAGAAAATTCACCACAAAGACTGAGAAAATTGCCCCCCAAAATGAGAAAAATATATGAGAAATACTAGATATTATCAACATCCAAAAATTCAGATAATTGGTATTCCAGAAGGCAAAAAGATTCGTAGGGGTATTGATAATCTATTACATTGAAATCCTGGAAGAAAATCTCCTAAACCTAGACAGGCATTGAAATAAAAAATCCAGTCCCAAGAAATACAAAGGACCCCAAATAGAATCAACCCAAGAAGATTTTCTCCAAGACACATTATAGCCAGATTGATCCCAAGAAGATCTTTTCTAAGACACATCATAGCCAGATTAACCAAGACCACAGATAAAGACAAGATACTAAGTTTGGCAAGAGAAAAATGGCAAGTTACCTACAAAGGATATCCCATCAGGCTAACAGTGAATCTGTTATCAGAAACAATGCAAGCAATGAAAGAATAGGAAAATACATTCAAAGTGTTAAGGGAAAAGCAATTTCAACCAAGAATTTTGTACCCAGCAAGATTATCCTTCATATAGGAAGAAAAGTCAAGACCATTCGCAAGTAAACAAAACCTGAAAGAATTCACCGACATTGGACAAGTTCTCCAAGAAGTTCTGAAGGGAGTGTTATATCAGGAAACCTAAATACAGACACACAGAAATAAGAGTTCAAAAACAACTAAGAAAATGGCCAACTTAATGGTAGGGAAAAGTCTGGAGTTGAATGGAAAGATAAGATCATAATAGAAGATACAGTACATGAGAGTGAACTGGTGAAATGTAATCTTATGACTTTTTGACTAAAACATTAATGATTTTCTTCTATGCTTTGTTTTCCAGAGTTAACTGTTTTTGTCTTCTCTTGAAGTGTGTATAAGTTCGTGTACCTACTACTTGAACACAATCCTGAACTGTTTCCTGGCTTTAAGTTTTAAGCAAAGTTTTTTTTAGCATTTCTTTAATTTATTAAAGCTAAAACTGCTTTTCTTGAAATTAAAAAATATATAAAAATAATACCTGATTATTGACTATAGTAAGTTAGATAGCATCAGCTAAGTGCTTCTTTATAGTATATTCATTTTACTCAGAGTTTCATGCCTAAAGTCAGACATGTATTCACAGATATGTATACATCAGCTGAACTTGTTATTGAAAGTAGTTAAATTATTTAAGAAATTTTGTGAATCAATATAATGTGGGGAAATAAAGGAATGGAAAACAAGTGTAGACACCAGAGATGGTGTGGGAGGAGAGTGGGAAATGGCAGAGTATGAGAAACAGGGGGAAAATATATATACATACATACAGACATATATATATATATATATATGTATATATACACATATGAAGCTAGAAATGGAAAATTATCGACAATAGCATTTATGATTAGGTCACTATGCCATATATTCTGGATGGGAAATCACATTTTGTATACTGTGACGAAGCTCAGTGAATCAATATAAATTAATTAATCAAAAAGAAAATAACTAATTAAATAAATGAATAATACCAAAAATTACAAAATACAAAGGCTGTTGTAAATTTTTATCTGTAAAATAGATTTCAAAAATGGCAAAAGGGGTAAATATAGCCTAACTGGAGAATTTAACTTACACATTTTATTAAATTTTTACTTAGATGATCATTAGTATTGTTAGGTCATCAGGAACGTCATGATGTATTTTTCTATGCAAAAATGTGTCATAACTATTCTGATGAATGAATATATGCTAAGATTAATGGAAAACCAACAAAACTACTATCTTTATATGAGCAAATAATTGATAATTGAAAGGTCTCCCCATACAACATTTCCTGGAACTAGAGGAAATCAGTCAAGACAACATGTAGGGGTCAGATAGTGGTGCAGTGGTAACCCAACTGGAACCACATAGGAAAGGGCTTGGGTTCATGTGCCTGTGATCTAGGCCAGCTAAAATGCAAATGGATCATGGTGTGATGGGATGTCTGTATCTTCTCTCTTGAATGAAATAAAAAAGCATACTTAAAACAGGCAGACTGTATGTATCAACTTTTCTAATTATTTATATACATAATTCTCATATGTGAAATGGCTCATTTATTGGACTGTGAACTATATCAGGATAGTGAGGATATATAGTGAGGATTGCAGTCTCATCTTACTTATCTTATTGTCATTGAATCTACCATTCCATATAAAAAAGCACTTGGCACATAGCAGAGGTCTTATGTATGTTTGATTAGTAGATGACTACTAAGTGATTTTATAGAGATGATCAGTGACTCTGGAAGAAAAAGACAGAGTATGTCTCAATTCTGTTATTCTTTTATCGACTGATTAATTGATTTTATTTATAAGCCAGAGGTCACATGCACTTGCCAGAGAGAGATAGAGAGGAAGAGGGAGAGGGAGAGGGAGAAAGCACCCTCTTCCTCTATGGGGTGTGGTCATGCCATACATAATCCCTTCTCTATTTCTCCATCCTGTCAGGATTTAGGGTACACACACATGCCCAGCATGTTTTTCAAGCCACTGGATAGGATTTGAACCATGATATGTTATAAAACATCTTGCTCCCTTAACTACTATGTTATAGGACTGGCCTTCCTTTTGATGTTTAAGACCAGTCTATGTATAGAATGCATGGGCTATGTCCATTCCTGTCTCTGTAATGGTAGCCTGCTGTTATATAGCTATGCAAGAGAGTAAGTGGATAAATTCTAAATTAGAGGTGAAATGTTAGCAAGATGGCTATGTCACAAACAAAAGTCATACCCAACTCAATTTTAATAGAGTTGTTATTTTATCTTTAGCTGTCTGATCTCTATGTCACCTATTTGTTAGTTATGGCCTATGTGGAAAGAGGAATGTTATTTATTGGGTGAAAACCATGTAAATCAAGGAAAGAATTTATTAGGTCATCGGGAAAATCATGACATACTTTTCTATGTAAAAATGCGTCATGACTTTTTCAATAATCCAGTATTTTTTGTTTTTAATTTTGCCAATAGTTTATTTACTATTTTAGAAAAATTACATCATTAATGACTATCTTAATATTGGTGTTTGGGTACACACACAGGTGCACATACACATATTAGGTTTCATAGCATCATTCATGAAGTTATTAATATGCTACTTTGCTAATATCTTTTTTCCTCATATAGTAGTGAAACAATCAAGTTAAGCATACAGTTGACCAAGAGATCTGCCATTAGAACTGGCAAAGATAGGGACCAGCAGTTAGCATAATGGCTATGTCGCTGGACTCCCACGTAGTCGACCCTAGTTTGAGTCCCGGACCTGGTGGCTTAAACTCATGCTGGGCACATGTGCCCAGATGCCCAAGATCCAAAGAGAATGGAGGAGAAGGGATTGGGCGTGGCCATGGGGGGGTGAGGGGAGTGGAGTGGTGGTGGTGGGGTGATTTCTTGCTTTTTGTCTCTCTGTCTCTGTCTGTCTGGCGAGCGCACGCACCCTACAGCGAAAACCTCTCAAAAAAAAAAAAAAACTGGCAAAGATATATATCATTGTTTTGTTCTGGGAACAGTTTAACATCAAAGGAGTGATGTCTTGCTTTCTGTCTCTCTGTCTCTGTCTGTCTGGCGAGCCCATGCGCTCTATAGTGAAAACCTCTCAAAAAAAAACAAAAAAAAACAAAAAAAAACACAAAAAACTGGCAAAGATATATCATTGTTTTGTTCTGGGAACAGTTTAACATCAAAGGAGTAATTGATCCTGGCTAACATAGGAAGTGTATCTAATACCAGGGCAGTAAAATATAAGGCTGGATAAGGGAGAATTTGACACTGAACCACCCATCAGTGCCTTGTGACTGATTATTGTGTTGATATCAGCATCTGATTCTAATGTTCTCCTGGGATAGCTCCTCTTTTTCAGACATGAGCATGGTTCTGGGATTTATCCAGGTTGGTAACTGGATGAGGGATCATGATTATTAACTGCAGCTACTGACAGCGTGGTCTTTGTATATAATATTGCATGATGTCTCTTTGGAAGCTAATTGTGTCCTAGTTGTAGGATATATCCCTAATCCCTTTAACTGTCAAACATGACTCAGATATGGCCAATTTACTTTCCCAGCCTCCTTAGTTCCCTTTTCTGACCCTATTATCTCAATTACCTGAATACCATACACTTTCAGGCCCCTATTCTTTGCATGTCCAATTTATGCTTGGTTTTCTTTCCATTTCTCCATTACATTAAACCATAATTCTGGGTTTCCACGCTTTTACCTGGTGTTTCCCCAACATGGTACCAACTGCACTGTACTGTGATCATTAATTTCTTTTTATGTCTGTTAGAATTATAAGGGCGTTTTCTTCTTCATAGCTCCTAGCAAGGTGCTCTTCAGGATCAAATATCCCTCACCCCCCGCGCCCGGGCTCAATGGGTATTAGCTATGAGGAAAAACAATACAGCAATATTTCAATGACATTTACTCTCCAATCGAAACTTTCCACGCTATTTTTAATTTTACTCGTATTGTTTTTCCTTTATTGACTTCTTTCTCTTCGTATACTTTTCTCTCCAACCTACAACGCTAAGGTTGGAGAGACAAAGCGCACCTAAGGACCCGGTTTTTCAGATCACCTACTGGCCTTCTCTCCCGCCCAGGAAGAAGCGCGGCGAGCTGACGTCACGTACGGCGCGTACTTCCCGCGGTCCGGCCCTCCCATCACAGTGATCTTGGACGTCTTTCCCGCCGGTAGTGGCAGCCGTCTGCGCTCTCTTGGTACTGGAAGCTGACTACGAGTACCAAAGGCGGGGCCTCGTGGACCCCTGCTCCTCCAAAGTAAGGTGATTTGTGTTTTTTGAATGGCGCGCCGGCAAATGAGGGCCCACCCCCGAGCGCTCGCCTCGGTTTCCCAGGGAACGACGCTACGCGCAGGCCGGGGCTGGGTGGGGGCGCGTGCGCAGTGTGCGGTGTTTCTCGGCTCCGAAGTAATGGGAGTGGGCGTTTGATTCCAACAGAGGATGGCCCATTTCTCCAGCGAGGACGAGGCGGTGTTGCAGGCCATGCTGAGGCAGCTGTTCCAGAGCGTGAAGGAGAAAATCACGGGTGCTTCCTCCCTGGAGTGCGCCGAGGAGATCCTTTTACATCTGGAGGAAACTGATGAAAATTTTCACAAGTAATATTGCTTTTGCTGTCTTAAGCAATAAAGCCATTGGTTCAGAAAATGTCAAAGTGTAGTTAAATAATGTTCATTTGATTATTATTGTTAAATAGTGCTCTAGCTGGTTCATGTTTTATTTACTCGATGCCGAACTTACTTATAATTCTCATTTTCCAAAGCTCTGTCTCCTCTTAGGTTTAAACTGTCACGACGATTATATCCTGATTCTCCACTGCCCACCCAACACAGTGTTGTTAATTGTCCCGTTAAAGAATAGGAGTTCAAAGAGTTCTTGTCTATACCTAAAAGCAGTGGTCCCTAAGTTTGTGGAAAGTAGCTAATTTGAAAATATGTGATTAAAACATGCGGCCTAAAGATACATACATGTAAATATGTGTTTTTATAAGTTATTTTAGTAGGGTTATTGAGAAGTATTTATATATGAAAGTAATACTTGTTTGTTGATCTGATATTTTAGTGACTGCACTAGTTAGGCAGTCAGCACTATAAAGGAATACTAAAATGAGGAGACTATTAGTTTCTTCAGGAAAAGTTTAAATTCCTACTAAGGGCTATGGCACATAGCAAATGTCTGTGATACATGTCAGAAACATGGAGCTGCATAGAAGAGATATGGGTGCTCAGCTTGTGAGAGTAGTTGAGTAAGTTTAATGAGAGAAATGCTATTTGAGGTAGATTTTGAAGGGTCTTTGAAGACTTAGAGGACCTTTAAAGATTTAAAAACCTTGAAAATCTTTGAAACCTGTGATTTTTTTATTTCCTTTTTCTTTTTAACTTGGCTCATAATAATTTAAGTCTTCCAATTTAAAAGTCTGTCTTAAGTGCTTTAATTCATTATTAATAGTATAGGTTTTTTTGGGGGGGTGGTGGTGGGCATGCACACATACACCTGGTGTGATTTTCAAGCCATCTGCTCTAGGACTCAAGCAGCCCTCCTTGGCTATGTGGGAATACAGGACCTTATCCATCCGTCACCTTCTGGCCCTAGTTCTTTATTTTTTATTGTCAAAGAGTAAGTGAGAGAGAGAAAGAATGAGAACACCCCTTCGTGGGGCATGGTCAAGCTGCTGTCTTTTTCCTCCAGTTCTGCACCTGGTCAAGGTTTGGGGCGTGTGTACACACATACTTGGTGTTTAAAGTGTGGTTGGCGACTGGGAACCAGTTCCTTATGCACAGTTTAACTGCCGTGCTGTGGGGCCTGCTCAAGCAGTAGTATTTTTCATTCAGTGTTTACATTTTATTTTGAATTCACAGAGATGACATTTAGATTTTTTTCTCCTTGTATTATTTTTATTGACTTTTGGTGCCCTGAAGATGTACTTATTTGGAACTCTTGTAAATATCACATAAGGACATCAGGAATCCTTGTGGCCTTTAAAATTTTATGCAAAAGTTTGTGTTTACTTGCAGTTTTATAGGGGGGCAGTGTTCAGTTTTCACCAGATTCACAGGGAAATTTTAATAATTGTGAAAGTAATATTTTTAATACAAAGTTTCTAATTTTTTTAGTATTTCTGGTTATACATAGGATTTCTTTTGTATTTCTATGATTTTCTTGTTCATTTAATTAATTCTACTACTGTGGAATTAATATTATCATCTAATAGCTGATATTGGATGATAATAATCTTTATTGTGGAGATGCCAGAGTTTTGACTTATTACTTAAACAGTAGAATATAGAAAAATTGGAACTTTCTTAAATATGTGTTTGATTATAATGTTTTATAAGCTATGCTGATGGTAATTTACCTCACAGCAAATCCACATCAAGCATTTCTGGTATTTATTTCACATGCAAATAGTTGTTTAAATAGTAATTTCTTTTTTTTTTTTTTTTTTTAAGAAAGGTTTTGCTATAGGGCGAGTACACTCACCAGAAAGACAGAGAGAGACAGAAAGACAGAAAGCGAGAAATCACCCCTTGAGGAGATGGCCACACAGCAAACCCTTTTCCTCCATTCTCCTCTCGGGATCTTGGACATGCACGCACCCCCGCCGCCCAGCGTGAGTTTAAGCCACCAGGTCCGGGACTCGAACCGCGGTCGACTACATGGGAGTCCAGCGACGTAGCCATTATGCCATCTGCTGGTCCTTGAATAGTTTATAATTTTATAAAAGTTTCTTTTTTTCTGTGAGTGAGTGAGAGGGACAGAAAGAGAGGGAGAGACAGGCATCCGAAAAGGATTTTCATGCTAAGATTCATCCTTAATTTTAGCTAGCCCCAGATCATGGACACATACATGCTCTGGGTGCTTTAGGTCTCTGGATTCACGTTTGGATCCTTCCCATGTGGGTCAGCCTTGAAGAATGCTGCATTATGGCTGGACCATGACCTGACCCAAATAATTGTAAATTATTTAGTCAGGTTTTGCTGAGATCTAGTCTGGGAATTTGTCCATTTCATCTAGATTTTCACATTTATTTTTCCAAACTTTTTCATTACTGTCTTTTATCTTTTTAATATTTTCAGTATTTGTAGTTAGGTCTCATTTTTATTTGTGTCTTCCCTTTGTGGCTCTTGATCTGTCATGTGAAATTTATAAATCTTTTCTTCTTTTTTTAAAAAAATATTTGCCAGAGAGCACGTGTGTTCTCTAGAAAGAAAGAGAGAGCGATAGAGGAAGTAAGAAAGCACCCCCTCATGTGAGATGGCCATACTGCAATCCCTTTTCCTTCCTAATTTCCCACTTTTCAGGATCTTGGCCACACGTGCACTTGTGCCCAGTTTGTTTTTCAAGCCACCAGGTCCAGGACTTAAATTGCATGGTTGGCCATATGGGATCTAGCCACCTTAACCATCATGCCATTGGCTGGGCAGAAATTTATAAATCTTATTAGTCTTCCAAAGTCCCAGTTTTGGTGTGATTTTTTTTTTCCTTCCCTTTATATTATGTGTGTGTTTTCTCTATATTTATTGTTCCTTTAATTTTTGCTCTTCATTTTTTTTTCCCTCTTAGGAAATATTTTAAATTTTTTGTGAGGAATGTTTAGGTTATTAATTTGCAGCTTCTTTAATACAAGCACTTAGGGTGACCCTTTTGCCTATAAGTATAGCTTTAACTATACTAGTTTTAAAAATGTTATTCAAGTTAATAATATTAATTGTAGTCCCTCTCAGAAGTCTAATGTTTCTTCTAATTCTGTAATTTAAAGTTCCTCAACAGTTCATTAGGTAGATTAATTAAATGCTTGCTGATTGACTTAGTTAATAGTTGCTGTTTACTGGGGATGTACTCATTACCTGCCTAAAAAAATTATAGATTCAAGTTACAGCTATTTTGCAGTCTTAAAAGTAAGCCTTATAATCCTATTGGTAGTTTTTACTCAGAAGTAAAGACAGTAAAATTCATGACCTGTACTAGCCTGAGATCTGTGTCTTAGGTAGCGGGAACAGTTAGCAGGAAAGGAAAAAAGGAGGAGATGCTTATTTTTGGCATCATCATAAAATTCTTTGGGCATCTGAATTGGATGGGATCTTGAAGGGTGACTAGTCTTGGTGCTCATCTTTCCACTAATCTTTTTTCCCCCCGAATTTACTTTCTTTGGACACTTAATGGTTTTGATGCAGTAATACTCATCTCTCCATCTCTACTGTCACAATATTGGTCTTATCCTGTCCCTATAGTGCAGTTGTTAGGTGCTGAGTATTGGGAGCTGGATCCCACATGACCAAGTGCATTTGAAACCTGACCCTGGAAGCTAGGAAACCATGTAAGACCTGTGTACATGTGTGCCCCACATCCTGATGGGATAGAGAAATGGAGTGAAAGGATGGTGGCTTGACCATGTCTCCCTGGGGTGCTTTCTCTCTTGTCTCTCTCTGGCAAGTGCATGTACCCTCTGGCAATAAATAAATAAATATAAGAACGTTGGTTTCTTAAATCTACTTGATGTCTTGTTATCAATGAGAAAAATAATTTTTAAAATAGATTTATGGAAGAAATATGTTTCTGAGCTACTAACATTTATGTAAAATGATGATTTTAAAGTCCATTTAGTCCACAAATAATTGAATTTCAGATAGGATTATAAAAATAATGGGGAAAATGTAATCATTTGGGGAGAAATGACTGTAGGGAGTGCAGCCCTATCTAGGCACTTGTCCCATGAGACAGCTAACCTCTCACTGTTGTACAGAGCCTCTTGTTTTTTTTTTTTTTTTTTTTTAACTTATTCATTAAAATGTCTACTTTACCCTTTTTTTTTTTCTTAAGAATGGAAACAATATTTCGAGACCTCTGATGGGGGGAGAGAGAGATAGTACATTGCTTTCATTATGTGCATACATACTGTGTAATATTTTTCTTTAGTTTGTTGTAGGGTGGATACACCCTTCAGAGAGAGAGAGAGAGGAGTGAGAAAGTACTCTCCCAAGGGGATTGCCACACTACAGTCCTTTCT
Source organism: Tupaia belangeri chinensis (assembly GCF_000334495.1). Classification (NCBI taxonomy): domain Eukaryota; kingdom Metazoa; phylum Chordata; class Mammalia; order Scandentia; family Tupaiidae; genus Tupaia; species Tupaia belangeri. The sequence continues at coordinate 1,505,228 of NW_006209642.1, forward strand.
CTTCTGTTCTCCTCTTGGGACTTTGGGCATGCACATGCATGTGTGCCTGGTGTAATATTTAAGCCTCTGGATCTGGGACTTGAACTATGTGGTTGGCCATGTGGAATCTAATTGCTTTAACTTCTAGGCCACCTGCTTGCTCCAGTGCTCTGTAATTTTTTTAGACTGACCCCTATCAATGAAATGGCACTGTTTTTCAACGTTGATACACTAGAAGCAGTCGGGGGTCATTTAATAAAAAAACAAACAAACAGCAAACATGTGCTTGAGCCTCAGCACAGGTGAACAAAACTTTCCTGGTGAGTGCTTGGCAGAGTGTGAGTGGTTGAGGCTGAGCAGTGGTACTTTTGAAAAAGCTCTTGAGATAATTCTGTATAGACAGAGTTGAGACCACAGAGTTAAAGTATAATTACCAACATTTCCATGAGAATTACATTATAATAATAATCTTTTAAATATCTAGCAATCTTAATGATTGTAACAGATTGCAATGCTGAGACTCACCTTTGTAATCATATATTTTTGGCTTGATATAGAAGGAACACATTAATATTTATTGAATTGGTTTTATTCTTTGTTTTACAGAAAAATTTATCAGTGGTATTTTAAATTATTGAGCTCTTGTGTGTTTAAGTGACAACTTTAAGGAAAGATTTATTCTGTAGAGTGATACACCTGTATAGAAAAATTACCAAAGATTATGTGTGTGCTTCTGTAATTAATGAATGCATTTCTAGTGATGGTTTATAGTGAGTCAGAAGCATATTCTTTGGCCTAAAATGTTTAGAAATAAAATACCTGTTTTTTTATGTTACATAACCTTTTACACACTATTATGATAAAGTTAAGTTTGTCTTGCTACTAAACCGTATGACTCTGAAATATTTTAAGAATTCTTCAATTATAAACACTCATAACTTACTCTAATGAAATATACTTTTAAAGCTTTATTAGTGATAATTTTTCTATAATTGAAATATTTCTTGTTTAAATAGATTAAAAGATGATTTTCTAGATTCTAATTAAATTAGTATATACTTAGTTTATAATAGTAATCTTTGCATGTCTGCATGTATTGATATAAAAGTTGTGAACATGTCAGAAGTTCATCATGAAAAAAATATTTTTTTTTTAATTTTGGTAATAAAGCTGGAAAAAAATAATGGAAAAGTGAATGTTCTTTTACTCAACATAGTAAAATTTTCCTATGCAAATATGAAAAAATTCATATTCATCAGTAATGAAGCAAAGTGATCAGATGCATTACTATGCATTTTAGTAGAGCTGTTTCTGAAATGTGGTGATGGCCACATATTATTCCTTATTGGCACACAATTGTCTAAGGTTTTAATATTAGGAATATATTTTTTTTTGGAGAGATTTTTTCGCTATAGGGCACGTGCGCTCGCCAGACAGAGAGAGACATAGAGACAGAAAGCGAGAAATCACCCCTGAGGGGGGATGGTCACACCGCAATCCCTTCTCCTCCATTCTCCTCTCGGGATCTTGGGCACGCACGTACACGCGCCCAGCGTGTTTTAAGCCACTGGGTCCAGGATGCGAACTGTGGTCGACTACGTGGAAGTCCAGCGACATAGCCATTATGCTAACTGCTGGTTCCCAATATTAGGAATATTTTGAAGAATATATTTTGCATTCCTTTCATTACTGAAATAACATTTTAATGTTTTTCATTAAATTACTTGTAATTACTTCATTAAATTATTAGGAATATTTTGAAGAATATATTTTGTATTCCTTGTGTTATTGAAAGCATATTTTAATGTTTTTCATTAAATTACTTGTAAATAAGGCTAATCAAATATAACTATAGTATATTTGTTGTGAACAATGTGTAAGTAGAAGAAGATACTATGTAATAAATAACAGTTTTCACATTTGGATTATCATTACATAGTGGGAAACTAAAATTTAATAATTTCTAAGATAGACACCACTTTTTCTATTTTATAAATTTTTTGAAAAGTCCAAAGAAGATATTTAATTTGGACAGCCTCAAATAGCTAATAAGTGGAGGAGCTGAAATGAAAAACTAACACTATGTTACTTCTAAAACTACGTCAGGAGCTGCTGATTTAATAATAAGTTATGGTTGATACTCTGTTAATTGAAATAAATTAAAGGATTATAAAATGATCCAACATATTTAAATATATATGTGTGTATGTATATATATGTATATACACCCGTATATATGTACGTACACACACACACACACACACACACACACACACACACATTTGAAATTGCCAGAGGATTTGTATACTAGCCAGGGAGACAGAAAGGGGGGGAAGATGAGGAAACATCTCTATGGGGGAATAGTCATGCTGTAGTCCCTTCTCCTTCATCTCCCTCCTTTCAGGATTTTGGGCACATACACACATGTGCACAGTATGTTTCCAAAGCCGCCAGGTCCAAGACTTGAACTTTGCAGCTGGTCATGTGGGATCCTGCTGACTTAACCACCATGCCACTGGCTGGCCCAGTATTTTTAATATAATGCAACTAATGTAAAATCATTCTTCGATAATTTGGGTTAATATTGTTTCTTGGAGTAGAAATTTGGTAGTTGGAGGTCCATGATCTTCAAGATAGTTTATGAACGATCTGAACAGATTCTGTCTATATGAGGGGTTCTCATATTATGGTATTGAAATCAGCACCATCAGCATTGTCATCACCAAATAATTAGTTTAAAATGTAAATTCTTGGGCTCCACTCCATATCTACCAGTCAAAAGCTCTGAGATTGGGGCCAAGCAGATGATTCTGTCCCATATTATAGTTTGAGAACCACTGATTTATAGGATACCCTCAGAGTCCTTATCTTGCAGTTTAGCTAAAGATTATATAGATGTGAACATTAATCAAAAAGCAGTGGGAAGGGAAAAAAGTTGTGGGGGAAGAACTGTAGGATTAAAGAGCTTGCATTAGGTTTGAGTTTAATGGAGAAGTTTGTAGTTAAGCTTTTTGAGACTTTATATACAGGTGTCTAGATGGATGATGGTGCCATTAACAGAGACATATTAAGTCAGGAGAGAAGGTTGTGAGTGGGTGGGTAAAATGATGAATTCGATTTTGGTTATGTTGACTTAGATATGATGAAGAAACAAGGTAGCCTTGTCCAGCAGGCAGTTAATGTACAGGTCTGGCTTTCCAGAGAGGGATTTGGACCAAAGGAATAGCCAAAGAAATGACCTGTTTGGGCCCAGTGTGGTGGTATGCACTGTTAAGATGTTGTACTCACAGGCTGGAACCACATAGGAGGGGTTCTATTCCTGGTTCTATTCCTGGTCCAACCTAAAAGCCAAGTCACATGTGCATCTGTAGCAGTTTAAGGAGGCTAAGGCAGGAGGATCAAGACGATAAGACCTTGTCTACTAAATAAATAAATAAATAAATAAATAAGATATCAACTTTTTTTTTTAATTGAATCTGAAATTGAAGCTCCATATGGGAACAGAGAATACATTGGCCAAACTCCTCTTTTTCATAGTGTTTAAATATGTTGTCTACTGTTTCCTTAATTCTTCCAAAGAATGGGATCAAATAGATATGATGATTGCCAGGGTCACACACTTATAAATGGTAGAGTTAGTGCTGCTCTCAGGCCTTTGTGATTCTAGGCTTGTACTTTTGCTGTAATACCATGTAGCTTTATGTCAAATATTTGTACCTGACTTTGGTAGACCTGCCACTTAACAGTACTGAGGTAGCTATGTGAATTCCAGGAAGTAGTGAGGTGTTCAGAGGTGAAAAGACTTGGGTAGGACAGGAAATTGTTAGCAAAAGCAGTTAAAATGAAAGATGAATTTTTTTGAGTACTAGGGTAAAGTAGCTGTCCTTCAGAGAAATGCATTCATTTCATTAATATTGGACTGAAGACTATATGCTGGGTATTATGATGTACTCATAATTGTGGAAAGTAAATTATTCAAGTTCTCCTTGATTTCCTGCCCTGCATATATGCATGTAAAACTCTTGAATAGTGAAATTCACTTTGCTTTGAAGCCTTGAATATAGTGGAATTTACGAAGCTGGCCAATCTTTCATTTATCTTTATTATTTATGAGACTACAAATTTTTTTTTTTGGGAGAGGTTTTTGCTATAGGGCGTATGCACTCGCTAGACAGACAGAGAGAGACAGAGAGACAGAAAGCGAGAAATCACCCCCCAGGAGGGATGGCCACACCGCAATCCCTTCTCCTCCATTCTCCTCTTGGGATCTTGGGCATGCACACACACGTGCCCAGCATGACTTTAAGCCACCGGGTCTGGGACTTGAACTGTGTTTGACTACGTGGGAGTCCAGCAACATAGCCATTACGCTAACTGCTGGTCCCGAGACTACAAAAATTTTGACCAATCTAAATAGTATTCATTATACTTATTGCCTGTATTTTCAGTAAATATGTTTTATAAAAAATTATCTGCTTTGCAAAACATGAATAAAAACTGTTTAGGTGGAGTTTAGGCCAGTTACTACTTGCAAAATGTACATGAATACTGTAAATACTGTTCTGTTTTGGTGGTGGCTGCACCACAATCCCTTCTCCTCCTGGGATTTTGGGCATACACGCATATGCACCTGGCATGGCTTGCAAGCTGCCAGGTCTTGCAGTTGGCTACGTGGGAATCTAGTGTTGTAATCACCATACCTCCTGCTAGCCTCAGGTTAAAAATCTTTAACAAAGTACTCTATCTTTCCTCTTCACCAGGTTAAAAGATAAAAGCATAAAAAAAAATGAGATAGACCCTGAACTTACCAATGTTTGAGCTGCCCCTGAAATTGGCCCTTGCATTCCTCTCCCCACTTGCCCTGCTGTGGTAATCTTTAAATGACAATCTTTGCCAAATATCTTGGGGAAAAAAATTCTAAATTAGTTTTTGATGATGTACAATGAATGATCAGTTTAATCCTAGCTTAAGCTAAGAGATCTTCATATGTTACAAACCTTTCTATGTTAACAGTTATTTTTTTCTGGATATGTGGGTTCATAATATTTACTGAATTTATTTTTTAAATAATTGTTTCAGCTATGAATTTGTGAAATACCTGAGACAGCATATATGCAATACTTTGGGGTCTATGATTGAAGAAGAAATGGAAAAATGCACATCCACTCAGAACCAGGGTGAGGAATCTGGCTATGACACAGTTGTACAACACGTTACTAAAAGAACTCAGGAATCTAAAGAGTGAGTATGCCCACAGTAATATTTTAAAGTTATTTTTCTCTCAACAGGGCTTCTTGACAGCACCTCTAACCCATGCCTCCCACAGTCCAGTTTCTTCATAGCAGCTGGAAGGGTTCTTTAAAACAATGAGCCAAACCACGATGTCCTTCTATTCAAAACTCTCCAAAGGCTTTCCCATTTTATGCAGAGTAAAATCCAGATTTTTCTTGTAGCCAACAAGACTGGCTGTAGGCCTTCTGCTCCCAACAAGACTGGCCATAAGCCTTTTCCCTCTCCTCATTTCTTTCTCTTGCTCTTTCTCATTTCCAGTAAGATCCTCCCATAGGGATTTATACTAATGTTACTTCCTCTACCTAGAATGTCCTTTTCTAAGTATTTAAGTGACTTGTTCTTTCACTTTTTTCAAAAGCTTATTTATTCCTTTCATGAGATGGAGTTACAGATAGGAATCCTTAACAGGGTTGTACCATACAGCAATCTCTCCCCGCTGCTCACAGCTTTCTAGCCAGCCAGGTTCATGGGTATGTTTGTGGGCAGCATGCTCTCATCAACCAAGGATTTGAACTTAGGGTCTTCCCACATGGTTTCAGTATTCCACAGTAGTGCTCTACTGCCTGTAACATTGTAGCTGGGCAACTCCTTTACTTTTTTGATATTTAATGTCTTCTTTTTTTAAAAAAAATTATGTTTTGGGACCACCACTTAGTGTAATGGCTATGTTGCTGAACTCCCATGTAGTCGACCACGGTTCAAGTCCTGGACCCGGTGGCTTAAACTCATGTTGGGCACGTGTGCATGTGTGCCCAAGATCCCAAGAGGAGAATGGAGAAGAAGGGATTGTGGTGTGGCCATGACCCCTGGGGGGGGATGATTTCTTGCTTTCTATCTCTCTGTCTCTGGCGAGCCCACATGCCCTATAGCAAAAACCTCTCAAAAAAAATCATATTTTTAAATTGACATATTAGGATGTTAGTAAAGTCATGATGTAATATTTCTATGCAAAAATGCACCATGACTTTTCCTATAATCCAATATAATAATTGTACATATTTTTTGGGTATTGTGTGGTTTTTCAAAACACATATATAATATATAATGATCAAATCAAGGCAATAAACATATCCATCATTTTAATTATCAATAGTTTGTCTTAATAACATTCAAAATCCTCTTTTCTAGATATTTTGAAATATACATTGAATTGTCACAAACTACTGTGCTATATAGTATAAGGGGTTCAGAAAGTTCATGGAATATGAGTATTATGGAAAAACTATACAGTATTTCAAAATTTTTTTGCATCAAAATAAAACTCATTTTAGTTCCATTTTTAAACAAACTTTTTTTTTTTTTTTTTTTTTTTTTTTTAGGGGGGTTTTTTTTTATAGGGGCGCGTGCACTTACTGGAGAGACAGAAAGTGAGAAATCACCCCGCATGGGGGATGGCCACATGACAATCTGTTCTCCTCCATTTTCCTGTCAGAATTTTGGGCACTCACACATATTCTCCTGGTGTGAGTTTTAAACTTCTGGATCTGAGATTCAAACCACAGTCAACTATGTGGGAGTCCAGCAACACCATTTGCTGGTCTGTTCTCAAACTTTTTGAAGTTCCTTTGTATTTAAGTTCAGGTACTTGGATATTTGTCATTTTAATTACCTTTGAACCCTTGGCATATGATGGAAGTTCTTTCCCCCACCCAGTTCATTCCTTATAACACAAAGTGACAGGAGACTTTAAGGCTATAAAGGGCAGGATGGGCAGTAGAATGGTTTTCTAGTTTTTCAATTCATGCTTACTAGTGTACCTAATGAGAAATCACCCCCAGATGGAATGGCGATGCTAAAATTACCTTCTCTTGCATTTTCCTGTCAGGATTCTGGGCACACGCACTCATGCACCCAGCATTTGTTTCAAGTTGCCAGCTCTAAGATTTGAACTGTATAGTCAGCCATGTGGGTTTCAGTACCTTAACTATCATACCACCTGCTGACCAACAATTTTTTAGTCTAATCAGATTTTTATTTATTTTTTATTTACAATGAAGTTCTTTTATTAATTTGAATCCCACAAATTTATTTTTGATGTCGATTTGGGCATATGACATTTGCTTTGTTAATCCTTTTTTTAGTACTTGGACACATGTGATATCTGGAGGTGTTTTCTGGTATCTAGTTTTCTTTTTTGTTCTTTTTCTTTTTTTTCGGAGAGGTTTTAGGTATAGGGCGCGTGCGCTCGCCAGACAGACAGAGAGAGACAGACAGATAGAAAGGGAGAAATCACCCCCCAGAGGGGATGGCCATGCCACAATCCCTTCTCCTCCATCCTCCTCTTGGGATCTTGGGCACGCATGCACATGCGCCCGGCAGGAGTTTAAGCCATCGGGTTCGGGACTCGAATCACGGTCGACTATGTGGGAGTCCAGCAACATAGCCATTACGCTAACTGCTGGTCCCTGGTATCTAGTTTTTTTTTCATGCTAGGCCATCATGGCTGCTTCTTTTTCCAATTTGAATGCAAGTGTCAAAGTTCAGACTACAACTCATTGTAGTCAGTTGGGTGGTGCAGTGGTAAAGTGCTATTTAAGTGATGCTTGATTAGTGTGGAAGCTCATAACTTTGATTCTTCAGTTGACCTGTGCACACCAGGTAGACAGATCTATGATCCTGGCTGACTCAGAGATTTAGAGGTGGGTTTCAGTGTGAGACCCTGTTGGGGGGTGCTTGTCTTTCTCTTCCTTTTTTTCTGTCTCTCACTCTCACTTAAAAAATAAAAGCTACAAAAACAGCTTTTGTGTAGTATCAGAGAAATTTGAATATGTACCTGAGTTTATATTGACTGTTTTATTTATTTATTTATTTGTAGAGGTTTTTGCTATAGGACACGTGCACTCGCCAGAAAGACAGAGAGAGACAGAGAGACAGAAAGCGAGAAATCGCCCTTCGGGGGGATGGCCATGTTGTAAACCCTTCTTCTCCCTTCTCCCCTCGGGATCTTGGGCACGCATGCGTATTCGCCTGGTGTGAGTTTAAGTCACCGGGTCTGGGACTTGAACCGTGATGAACTATATGGGAGTCCAGTGACATAGCCATTATGCTAATTGCTGGTCTCACTAACTATATTTTAAAGCACTAAATCTGATTTATTTTTAAATAGTTAAACCTTTTATTTGCTGTTGTTATTTTGCATAGTTCTTCCACTTTGTGGCACCTATTTATATTATTTAAATAAAAGCTACATATCAAAGCAATAATGTATAGCTATTAATAAATTTAACAAGAAGCCATAGAAATTAAGATGTCTTATTTCTTGATTTTGCAGAAGGAAAAATGAAGTCATTTCCATTTCTAGATAACATTATAATTCCTAATAGTCTGTTTCTAGCAGTATTACTAAACTTATTCTAGAAGGGATGATGAAATACTTCTTTATTAGGTAATGAAAGTATTCTAATGGTAAGAGCAGAGTTTTATATGGTACTATTAGGAAATTACTTTTTATTTCTGGGAAAGCTATTTAATTTTCCTGTGTTTTAGTTCATCCATGTGTAAAAATTAATAAAGTAATAATTACCTCACAAAGATTTTAAATGACTTAGTGAATATTTGTCGTCTGCTTTATGAATCATGAATGAAAGATTTTGAGTCATTCAAAGTATTTTGTTTTAAATTTTTTTGGGGAGATTTTTTTGTAATGACTTAGGCTTATGTAGCAACAGACACCCATTAACAGTGTCTTTACTATGATAATTACAAAGTCTTTTCCTAATTAAACATTTTGATATTTATTATTTAAGTAGATGTTTGCACATGGAAGAATTCATTTGTAGGATCTATTATACAGTACATTGCACTGTGAATGGAAGTACTTACTTTCATTGTTAATATTTACTACCTCTTAGAACTTATTCTTTCTATAGTGTTAATTTAAGACTTCTCAAAGCATGAAGGATCTACTCAGTGGTGTCTGTAGTCTACCCTATCTCTCTTTAACTTTTTCGAAACTGCAATGGCTATTACTGAGTTCTGTTGGGTTGTTGGAAAAGTCATGATACATATTTTTACATAGAAAAATATGTATCATGACTTTTCTAATGACCTAGTAGTTAACTCTTGGTAATGAGGGTCTGGTACTCTAGGTTTTTAAAAAATTTTTTATTATACAGTTATTCTTAGCTCTCCTTGTGGCCATTTTGTTGGTTGGTCTGGCAGTAGAATTGAGAAAGCTCTCTTGGAAATACTTATGTTGAGTGAAATTTACAGATTTTCTCTGGATTCTAATTACCCTTTCTCTTATCTATATATCATTGAGGTTTGTTTTTAAATTAATTCATTAATTCACCATATTGTAAGTTTTAAGGCGATAGGTCTTTATGTAGTTTATATGGCCATACTTAATAGCAAAGAAGGCTGAGGAATATGTGGTTTAGTCCTGTGTCCAGCTATAATCTAACTACTGTGGAAGGAAAGAACAGCTTTTGGTGAGTAGATTTTGATTGCCATCATTGTGTTGCTTTCTTGTCTGTCTTGCTGTTCAGAACCTGTAGAGGAGGAAATTTGGCCTCATGGGATATATAAATATAAATATATATCCTTTATATATTTACAGATTAATCTAATGAGTGTCTCAAGATTCCTTCTTACTCTTTATATCTCTTTAGTTTAAATTGGGATCTTTTCTAGACTCTGTCTCACTTCTGTTGTAGGTCCCTTAGATACGATTCTCCCCTAGGGACCAGCAGTTGGCATAATGGCTATGTTGCTGGACTCACATGTAGTCGACTGCGGTTCGAGTCCTGGACTCAGAGGCTTAAACTCATGCCAGGCACGTGTGTGTGTGGGCCCAAGATCCTGAGAGGAGAATGGAGGAAAAGGGATTGTGGCATGGCCATCCCCTTGTGGGGTGATTTCTCGCTTTCTGTCTATCTGTCTCTGTCTGTCTTTCTGGCGAGTGTATACACGCTATAGCAAAAAACTCTCAAAAAAAAAAAACCAAAAAATGGATGTTTCTCTCCTGTATTGTTCTTATTCTGTTCCCATGTACTTTCAGTGTTTTGTGTTTTCTTATAATTTCTGGTACTTAAAAAATATATACACCGGGACCAGCAGTTAGCATAATGGCTATGTCGCTGGACTCCCACATAGTCAACCACGGTTCAAGTCCCGGACCTGGCGGCTTAAACTCATGCCAGGTGCGTGTGTGTACGTGCCCACGATCCCAAGAAGAGAATGGAGGGGAAGGGATTGCGGCATGGCCATCCCCTCTGGGGGGTGATTTCTCGCTATCTGTCTCTCTGTCTCTCTCTGTCTTTCTGGCGAGCACATGTGCCCTATAGCAAAAACCTCTCCAAAAAAAAAAAAAGTAAAAAAAAAAATATCTATATATACATGTATAAATATACATATATATGATATAAAATTTGTAGTTATATATTATATAAATATGTTTTACTTAGTATATATTATATATTAAATATGACTATATTTTACATTATTTATAAATTTTGAATAATTTATATAACAATTTAAAATATAATTTATATAAAATTTTGAATAATTTACTTAACATGGAATTTAAAATACAATTTTAAATCCTATTTAAAATCTCAGTTTACTATATCTGTTCAAATTCTCCAACACGGTTTTATTGTGTGAGAGAGTACCTATCTATCTTTTGATTTATGCAGTTACAATGAAAGAGAGAGAGAACTTATGCTTTTTTTTGGATATGCAGTTACAATGATTTGTTAACTGAAAATATAAAGAAAGGGATGTTTCTGTGATTATTTTCCTAAAGAATATCCATTATTATGACAATAAATATATGTATGGTATTTTATTTACAAAGCCCTTTTCAATATATATTTTCATTTTTACGTCTTCCTATCGCTGTATGGAATTGACATGCTAGAGTGTATTTGTTTCATCTCCTTTTATATTTGAGGAAGTTGAGACTTATTAATGATAATAAAGCTTATAGATAAAATAGTAAGGATTCTAATCTAGGCATTGTGATTCCAGATTTAGTATTTTGTTCACTATGCTTATTTACTTTATGTCTTTTTTGTTTTAAATATAGACATTTCAATGGCTTGAGTCACAAAGATAGGGCTTTTAAAAGTTCCTTCAAAAATGGAATTGAAGTATGAGTTTATGTTGGTGCCAAAATTTTTTGAAATTCAGTCATAGTTTTTTCATAACACACATTTCTATGAACTTTTTTAAGTCTCCTCATATTCTTTGTAAAATAAAGGACTAGATTTCGGATTTTTTGTTGTTGTTGTTGTTCTAAAATTATAATCCTGGGACTTTTAGGGATCTCTGTAATATCAGTATGGATGTTCAAGGGTTTGCATTTTAAAAAAATGGAGTAATTAGTTGTATGTTCTTTTTTGAGAATTTATATCTTTAGAGGTGAAATGGATCTTTGAAGTTTCTCAATTCAAACTCTTACCAATTTCAGGAATTCCTTCCCTAACATCTCTGATGGTGGGTTCTCTAGCCTCTGTTTGAAAGGACCCACTGACGGCCCAATTCTTATTTAGGTGCTAGATCTACATAGCAGGTCTTAGATGTGTCTATGAGTGCCTAAAGGTATACAATAAAGATAGGGGAGAAGGGAATGAAAGGAAACAGAGGAAGTGAGGATAGAGAAAGAGAAATAGAACAAAGGAAAAAAATAAAGTGTAATGTAGTCTGGGTTTTTGGTACTTGATATTTAAAATTGACTTTGTTTCTTCTAACTGAAATTGATACTATTGGAGGATCTTGCTGTAGATTGGACCATAAATAGAACCACATGAAAAAAGTTAGGAAATAACACACTTGTGGGATGCTCAATATTTATTTCTATCTCATGAATTCTGTTGTACCTTCTTTTCTTTAAGAAAAGTTAACTTATGGGACCAGCGTGTGGCATGGTGGTTAAGGCGCTGGACACTCCCACATGGCCAACTGGGGTTCAAGTCCTGGACCTGGTGGCTTGCTTTCTCACTTCCTCTCTCTCTCACTCTCACCCTCTGTCTCTCTCTGATCAAATTAAAAAAAAAATCAACGAATGAATTAATAAAATAAATAATTATAAAAAAGGAAAAGTTAACTTAGATTTTTATCTTTTATATTCTGTTCTTACAGAGTTTCTTTTTCATAGAAAAAAATTATTAAGTAATATAATTGAAGTTTGCTGTTTTAATTTCTGCTGATAGTCTGTTTTCTACTTTGAATTTGAAGGTATAAAGAAATGATGCATTCCTTGAAGAACATTATGATGGTAGTGGTGGAATCTATGATTAACAAGTTTGAAGAAGATGAGATACGAAGTCGAGAGAGGCAGAAAAACATCCAGAAGGAGAAAAGCAATAGTTCCTGCACAGACAATTGCTCTGACAGTGATTCATCATTCAATCAGGTGTGTTGTTTAGTTATTGTATGTATGTCTTGAGATGGTGTTTAGTAATGACGAGTGTCATTAAATTTTCTTACCCAGATTCTTTTCTGCTTCCTAAATTTAAGATTAAGAAGAAAAGTATACAATGAAAGAGCCTAACATTAAAAATTTAGTCCATAAAATATCTTTCAGAATTATATGTTGAGTGAATAATTATATTTTAGATAATTCTTAATGAGGTAAAGAAATAAATGTATTTTGGAATTTTAAAAAAATAATAAGGGTTGAAATAAATCTACTTAAGCTTTAGCTAAAATGTCTTATTCTCATTTAATCCTTATTAAATCCTATTGAAGTTTAAATTATAGATAAGATATGAAGATAAAAGGTTTCCCTTATACATCTGGAGATGAAGATTGCTATGACTTGTTAATTTTAAAACATTAAGCTTTTTGGAGGCTAGCAAGTGATGTGGTGTTTAAGAAGTTGAACATTCCCACATGGCCAACCACAGTTCTAGTCCTGGACCTGATGGCTTGCTTTCTCGCTTTCCCTCTCTCTCTCTCCCTCTCTGTCTCTAGTCAAATTGAAATAAATGAATGAATAAATAAAATGAAATAAATAATTATTTTTAAAAAAGAAGAATTAAAAAAGAAACATTAAGCTTTTAGTTAACGTCAAGATCTAGGTCTGACATTTTCAACCATCAGGATATAGGACCCTTGCCATTTGGCCATAAGAGAGCTAAAAGAAAGGCCAATGGCTTGATTAGGCCTATTAGAACACAAGGGATTCTACCTTTACTAAAGCACGTGCAGGTGCCATGAAGTTTGTAGAGAGACTTTCAGCCAAAAGGTCTGTCTGACCTTAGTATGAATCCTACCTCATATTTTTATTGAAACATGTTCACCGAATTACCTATACCATAGAGATATAACCATTAAATAGATTCATGCAACCATATACAAAAAAGAGATGTGAGAAGTTTGGATGAAAAGTGAAAACAATGTGTATGTTAGTAATAATTGGAACTATGTGACTGAAACAAAAATGGTTTTGGAAGTATTCAGAGTAGAACTTAGGGGTTGCTATGCTTAGCCACCATTGCGTCATTTAACAGGAGACACTGTGCTGCGTTGTGAACTTTATGAATCAAGTTGGTTACCTAATTTAATGGAGGATGTGACAAAGATTGTGAATTTTCTTCATGGTATGACCCTTAATTTTTCCTTGTTGATGCACTGTTTGGAAAAAGGTAAAGTAGAGAGATTTTAGTTTAATGCAATCAGATGGCTCATTCAGTAGGTTTCCTGAGCTCCTTCTACACATCAAGGACTTTCTGAAATTAAGAGATACAGAAAAACCCAACTTTATTAAGGACTGTGGAGGTTTATAAGCCTATAAGCTGTTACTTAATTATTGAACCACTTGAACACATTAAAATTGAAAAAGAAAAAAAGCATTGTTTATTTGTTCTAATAAATGAAATATTTTTGATCTAAACAGGATTGATAGAGTAGCTGGCAGTTGAGGTTGTTAATCTCCAAATACTAAACTATTTCCAAACAACAGGATCATAGATTTTTGTGTGTGTGTGTGTGTGTGCAAAGCTTGGTAGAAACAGAGTCATAATTACAGAAGATATTTCTGATTTTTTTTTTTTTAAATTAAATTTTGCCTTGCTTTGATTCTTGAGAAAGAATTATGCTTTAAGTTGCTGTGGCTTCCTTTAGAATGTCCATAGTGTTCTAAGTATCTTCCCTATGAATGTGATTTTGTTTCAGAATGGACTAATTAGGATGAAGATGAGCTCTGCACACCAAAAAGCCCTAAGATTACTGCACTTTTGGAAAAAAGCATGCAAAAGCCACAACTATCTTGAAGGCTCTTTCAGTGTGGCCAGACTCTGGGAGATACTTGGATATACTTTTGCTTAATGTGGAGATACTCTTGTAACTGATCAAAGAGAGGCAGAATATGCTTAGAATTGAAAAGATCTCTGAAAATGTATTATTCTAGGTCATTCATTCCATTAAATGACAATATTTTTATTGATGCCTTCAAAATTGTTAAGTTACTTAATTTGGGCTTTGAAGTTTTTTTTCTTGTTTCTTTCTTTTTAAATTACTAGAGGGTGGATGAGCACATCAGAGACACAGAGGGAGAAAGTACCCTACATTGGGGCATGGTCACACTATAATTTCTCCATTTCTCCTCTTCCATTTCTTTATCCTTTTGGGATTTGGAGCATACTCACACGTGTACCTGGTGGGGTTTTCAAGCCTCCATGGATGAGATTTGAGTGATGATCAGCCATGAGGGATCCAGCTTCTATAACTGGATGTATAAGTTAAGGACCTTCAGGTAGGGAGATTATTCAAGTGGCTCAAATGTAATCACAGTGATATGTATTAGAAAGGCTTAGAATGTGTCAGAGTTAGAGAAGGTTTGTATGGGCTTGCCTAGAGGTCCAGTGACTGCTTGCTTTCTTTGAACAATTTTTTAAATTAATTAATTAATTTATAGTAATTTACTATACATCAATACAGTATACAAAATGAGATTTTCCATTCAGTATACATTGTATATTGGCTCAATCAAGGATTTTACCAAACATATTATTATCAACAAATAATTTTCTATTTCTTGCTACTTATATATTTTGCTTTTTTCCCTTGATTCCCTACCTCTCACCCTCTGTCAACTCCCCTTCTTCTCCCACATTGTCTCTGGTACATACAGTTGTTTTTCATGCCATTTTTTTTTTTTTTTTTTACATTTTATTGATTCACTAAAGATCTTAAAGACTTTCAATATCAAGCACAGCTGATGTATACACATTTATTTATTGGAGAGGTTTTTGCTAGAGGGCACGTGCACTCACTAGAAAGACAGAGAGAGACAGATAGATAGAAAGCAAGATATGCCCCCCACCAGAGGGGGTCACCATGCCACAATCCTTTCTCCTCGATTCTCCTCTTGGGATCTTGGGGATGCACACACATCTGCCTGACATGAGTTTAAGCCACTGGTTCCAGGACTCGAACCATGGTGGACTACGTGGGAGTCCAGTAATGAAGCCATTACTTCAGCTGCTGGTCCTGATATATACAGATTTAAGAACGCATGTTAGGTGTAAGTTTTAGTGAGTAAAGTGAACATACTATAAAATAGCACCTTGCTGGGAGTATATAGCTTACTGCAATAATTAAATTGGTATTAATAGATATGCATAATTAATTAATTATTTATTTTTAATTTATTATCATCATAATCTTGTTTATATTACATTGAATTGCATATAACTTTACAGTGTATTACGTTGCTTTTTCAAAAGGAATGCCATGCGTGTCAGTCAATACCGAGACATTAAAACCCCCCATTCATCATTCAATATCTTATTGTTTTTTCTGTTCATTATTATTATTATTCCAATTATTTTTTTAACCAGTCAATCACTATTTCTCATTTTGCTTGTAAAAACACTTTACCCATAATGAAATTCTTCTCAGACCCATCCAGTTGAGAATACTATACATGTCATCATCAATAGGAAATAAGCCATATCTATGTCCCAATGTTATGCCTCTCTATTTGTTCTCTTGCTATCTTTCTCTATCCTCTTTTCTTCCCCCCACGCATTCCACACTGTCTTATTCTCCTTAAGTATTTTCACTGCTTTTATGTCCTCCAATATTTTGCTCTCTACCACAGAGTGTGGATAGTCGGTATATATTGAGTGGATACATACAATATCTTTCTTTCATGTCCTGGCTTACTTCACTCAGCAATAGATCCTCCATATCTGACCACTTTCTATCAAATGCCAAGGTCTTGTTATTTTTTATGGCTAAGTAGTATTCCACAGAGTATATATGCCACACTTTTCCAATCTATTCATTGGTTTGTGGACATTTAGGTTGGTTCCATGTCTTGGCAATCATGAATAATGCTGCTATAAACATTGATGTCAAGCATTTTTCTGACTGAACGAACGTTCTCCTGTCCTTTGGGTAGATACCCAGAAATGGGATTGCTGGATCAAATGGTAGTTCTATTTGTAGATCTTTGAGAAACTTTCTATATTGTTCTCCATAGTGGTTGAGCCAGTTTACATTCTCACCAACAGTGTAGGAGAGTTCCCTTTTCACCACAACCCTGCTAACATTTGTCACTTTTTATATTCTTAATCTTTGCCATTCTGACAGGGGTTAGGTGGTATCTCATTGTGGTTTTTATCTGCATCTCCCTTATGATGAGGGATGTTGAGCATTTCCTCATATGCTTTTTGGCTGTTCGTATGTCTTCCTTAGAGAGATTTTTGTTCAGCTCATTTTC
>NW_006209642.1:1522616-1566085 GCF_000334495.1 Tupaia belangeri chinensis
CGAGGTCTTTTATGATTCCAGACAAATTCTATGATTGTCTTTTCTAGATCTGTGAAGAATACTTCTGGTATTTTGATTGGAATTGCATTAAACATGTAGATTAATTTGGATAGAATTGCCATTTTGATTATGTTAATTCTTCCAATCCAGGAACATGGGATGTCCTTCCACTTTTTTATGTCACTTTCAATATCTTTTTAAAGATTTTCATAGTTTTCTTTACAAAGTTCTGTGACTTTTTTAGTTAGGGGCAGCTTTGCCTAGTACCTGTTTTTAGCGGAAAAGCTTTTAGCTTTTTCCCATTGAGTATAATGTTAGCTGTAAGTTTTTCATAGATGGCTTTTATTGTGTTGAGAAATGACCCTTCTATACCAATCTTACTGAGGGTCTTAATCATAAAAGGATGTTGTATTTTATCAAATTCTTTCTCTGCATCAATTGAAATAATCATATGGTTTTTATCTTTCTTTCTGTTAATGTGGTGTATTATATTTATGGTCTTGCGTATGTTGAACCACTGTTGCATCCCTGGGATAAAGCCTACCAGGTTGTGATGAATAATCTTTGTTATATGTTGTTGCATACGATTTGCAAGTATCTTGTTGAGAATTTTTGCATCTATATTCATCAATGATATTGGTCTATAGTTTCCCTTTTTTGTTATGTCCTTATCTGTTTTGGGGATGAGGATGATGGAGGCTTCATAAAATGAATTTGGAATGTTTCCTTCCTTTTGAATCTTTAGAGATAATTTTAGTAAGATAGGTGTTAACTCTTCCTTAAAAATTTTGTAGAATTCAGAAGTGAAGCCATCTGTACCTGGGCTTTTCTTTGTCGGGAGGTTATTTATTACTGGTTCAATCTCCTGGTTTGTTATGGGTCTATTCAGATTCTCTATGTCCTCCTGTTTCAATCTTGGTAGATTATATGCATCCAGGAATTTGTCCATCTCCTCCAGGTTATCTTGTTTGTTGGAATATAGTCGCTCATAGTATCCTCTAATGATATTTTGTATTTCTACTCTGTCTGTTGTAATATTGCCTGTTTCATCACATATTTGATTAATCTAGTTTCTTTCTTTCTTTCTTTCTTTCTTCTTGATCAGTCTAGCCAATGGTGTGTCGATCTCGTTAATCTTTTCAAAGAACCAGCTTTTGCTTTCATTTATTTTCTGTATGGTTAGTTTATTTTCTATTTCATTTATTTCTGCTCGAACCTTTATTATTTCCTTTCGCCTGGCATTTTTGGGGTTCATTTGTTGTTGTTTTTCCAGTTTCCTGAGGCATGATGATAGGTTATCTATTTGCCATCTTTCCACCTTTTCTTATGCACACTAATTGCTATGAATTTCCCTTTTATGACTGCTTTTGCTATGTCCCATAGATTATGGACTCTTGTGTTGTCATTTTCATTTGTTTACATAATTTTTTTTTATTTCAGACTTAATTTCTTCAGTAGTGAAGTCATTCAGAAGTAGGTTGTCCAGTTTCCATGTGTTTGTGTATTTTCAAGGTTGTTTCTTGAAATTTATCTTGAGTTTAATTCCATCATGGTCAGAGAACATGCTGGATACAGTTTCTATGCCTTTGAATTTGTAAAGGCTTGATTTGTGTCCTAACATATGATCAATCTTTGAAAAGGTTCCATGCCAGGGTGAGAAAAATGTATATGTTGTGGACATAGGGTGGAAAGTTCTATAGATATCTGTCAAGCTCAATAGTATCACTTAGGTCCTGTATCTTTCTATTTATTTTCTGCTGAGAAGATCTGTCTAAAGTAGATAATGGGGTGTTGAGATCTCCAACAATGGTAATATTTCTCCCTATTTCTCCTTTTAGCTCTGGCAATCTTTCCTTCAGGTGCACCTGAGTTGGGTGCATAGATATTTATAAATGTTATGTCTTCTTGCTGGATTACCCCATTTACTATTATATAATGCCCTTCTTTGTCTCTTTTTACAGTCTTTGTCTTGAAATCCATTTTGTCTGAGACCACTATCACTACTCCAGCCCTTTTTTGATTTCCATTTGCATGGAATATCTTTTTCCAGCCCTTCACTTTTAGTCTACGTGTGTCTTTATTTATAAGGTGAGTTTCTTGTAGGCAACAGATAGAGGGTTTCTGTTTTCTTATCCATTCGGCCAGTCTGTGTCTCTTAATTGGAGAATTTAATCCATTGACATTCAATGTAATTATTGATATTTCCATATCTGATCCTGTCATTAAGTGAGCCATTTTCTTGGTTGCTTTTTGTTCTCGTATAACTCTCTGTCTGACTTTTTAGTTTTCCTTGTATAGTACTTCTTTTTATTTTCTTTCATTTATTTATTTTTACATTTTTCCACAAGCATTTACTTTACATAGCAAAAAATTTTAGCTCATACTCCACAACTCTTGACAGTTTACAAGCAACTTTCAAAATTTCAAAATACTGAATTTTAAAGATAATGTTCAAATCAGAACCTCTTGAAGAGCTGGTCTGGAGTTGGTAAATTCCTTCAAATTTTGTTCATCCAAGAATGTTTTTATCTTTTTTTCCCATATGAAAGATAATCTTGCCAGGTATAGTATTCGTGGTTGAAATTGTTTTTCATTCAACACTTTGACTATATTTCCCCATTCTTTCTTTGCTTACATTGTTTCTGATGAGATATCCAATGTTAGCCTGATGTGGTGACCTTTGTAAGTAACTAGACTTTTCCCTCTTGCTAACTTTAGTATCTTGTCTTTATCTGTTGTTTTTGCCAGTCTGGTTATGATGTACCTTGGAGAGGATCTTCTCGGGTTGATTCTACTCGGGGTCCTATGTATTTCTTGGGTCTGGATATTTTAATGCCTTTCTAGGTTTGGAAAGTTTTCTTCCAGGATTTCATGGAATAAATGATCTAGGCCCTTATTATTTTCTTCCTCTTTTGGGATACCAATTATCTGTATGTTGGGGCACTTGATGATATCCAGTATTCCTCATATATTTTCCTCATTTTTCATGGTTGTTTTCTCAATCTTCTTGATACTTTTTTCTGTCAGATGTTTTGTCTTCTACATTAGAGATCTGATCTTCTGCCTGATCTAACCTACTTTTAGTACTTTCAAAGGAGGTTTTGATTTCCTGTATTACATTCTTCAACCCTAGAAGTTCCATCTGGTTCTTGTTTAAGGTATCTATTTCTTTTTTCAAATCATGAAAGGACTTCCTCATCTCCTGGAACTCCTTTTCTCTTTTCTCTTCCATCTCAGTTAGTTTGATCACTACAAATACTCTGAATTACTTATCAGACATGTCCATGGCATCCATTGCATTGACTGTGGGTGATGTAGACTTGATGATTTCCCTTGGTGGAGAGGCCTTTTGTTGGTTGCTCATACTTCTTGAGCCTCTGCTATTGTTCCTAGTCATTAGGTGATCTGTATGTTCCTTCCTAATGTATTTAAGGTATCTCTGAGTGTTAAAATGTGTGAAGGTTTAGAAAATTGATGATTTCTCTTATGGTTGGCCTACCTTTGCTCGACAGTACCATGTACTGTTGTCACTGATCCTGGGTGACCTAAAGTACTTCCTGTTTCTAAGAAGTGGTGAACCTCCAACTGATCTAATAAGCAACACCGCAATAGCAAGGAAAAAAGAAAATAAGACAAAATCACGTGGTGCACAATGTGTGCCATGCACTATTCAAAACACTAAAATTCAGAGAATGCAAAGGCAAGTTGGGAAGGGCCAGAGGATGAGTGACAGGTCCTGGGTGGAAGAGCCTGCAGCTGCAGGCCACCTGGTGTCTGAAACTGCTGGCCGGCTGGATCTAGTTTGCATGTGTGGTGTGGGGGGTGCGAGTTTGTCTTAAAGTCCCACGAGACCAACCTGAAGTCCAGAGAGGAGCAGGGGTGGGGATTCAGGACCCAGGTGGGAGGGCCTGCAGCCACAGGTCGCCTGGTGTCTGGAACTCCATAATAATTTTTTAAAAGAGTTTTAGTTTTAGTAGATCAAAATAAAAAAATGTTAAGAGAAATTAAAACTTGAAGCCAGGAAATAGGTTAGTATTTAGTTCAGATAGTAGGTAGATGAACCTATATCAGCAGTTTAAGAGAAGACCAAAATCCTTAAATATGGAAATCAAAACATTGAAGAAAATCAGTAATGTTTTAGTCTAAGGTAAAAAAAGTTCTGTTTCACCAGTTCAGACTCACATAATTAATCTTTCTTCCATTGAATATGCAGTATTACTATGGTCTGATCTTTCCATTTAAACTCTGGAAGTTAATATTCAACTCCAGACTTATTACTACCATTAGGCTGGCCATTCTCTTTGTTGTTTCTTATACTCTTATTTCTGAGTCTGACTTTAGTTTTCCTGATATAGCACTCCCTTCACTTTTTGGAGAGCTGGTAAGGTATTGGTAAATTCTTTCAGGTTTTGTTTAATCTGAGAATGTTTTTGTCTTTTTTTCCCCCATATGAAAGATAATTTTGCCGGGTATAGTATTTTTGGTTGAAATTGTCCTTCACTTAACACTTTGACTATATTTTCCCATTCTTGCCTTGCTTGCATTTTTTCCAATGAGAGGTCCAACATTAGTCTGATATCCTTTGAAAGTAACTTGATGTTTCTCTCTTGCCAATTTTAGTATCTTTTCTCTGTGGTTTTGGTCAATCTGGCTATGATGTGCTTTGGGGAAGATCTTCTTTGGTTGAGTCTATGTGGGGTCCTTTGTATTTCTTTGGTCTGGATATTTGAGTGCCTCTCTAAGTTTGGGAAATTTTCTTCTAGGATTTCATGGAATAGATTATCAAGGCCCTTATTAGTTTCTGTACCTTCTGGGGTACAATGATTTGGATATTTGGGTGTTTAATGCTATCTAGTATTACTTATATGTTAGTCTCATTTTTGGGGGGTTATTTTCTCAGTCTTTTTGGTGAAATTTTCTAGGTCAGAGGTTCTATCTTCTACATCTGATATTTGAGCTTATGCATGATCTAATCTGCTTTTGATATTTTCAACAAAAGTTTTCATTTCCTATATTAGAGCCTTCATCTCTAACAATTTCATTTGATTCTTTTTTATGATGTGTATCTATCTCCTCTTTAAGGTCATGCAAGATTTCCTCACCTCCTGGAACTTGGTGTCTCTTTTCTTCATTATCTTCTGGAGTTCATTGTCTCTGTTCTCTTGCATCCCTGTTAGCTTTGTCAATATGAATATTTTAAATTCTTTATCTGGTCTTTCCCTGAACTTCCTTGTATTCTTTATGGAGGAAGAGGAGTTATTCTTTTCCATTAGAAGAGAGATATTTTCTTTGTTTCTTATATTTCTTGTGCCTCTGCAGTGGTTTCTGGTCATCTGATGGATTATACACGTTTTCCTATTTCCTTGGAGTTGAATCTGAGCAATCGGAGACATATGCAGAAGGACATGACCGGGAGCCGGAAGGTGAAGTCTGGGCAGAGGGTCTTCAGTGATTGAAATTCGCTGTCTTTGAAAATTGAAGTGGGCTAGCCACCACAGAATGCAGGCAGCTTTTTTAGTTTGTTTGTTTTTCAATTTGTCAGAGGGCATGTATGCTCACTGCAGAGAGAGAGAGAGAGGAGCAAGTGAGAAAGCCCAATCCATGGAAGATGGTCATGCCTCAATCTCTTTTCCTTCATCTCTCCTTTTGGGATTTTGAGCATGCAGCCTCTTGGCTCAGTGTGTTTTTCAAGCTGTCAGTCTAGAACTTGAACTATGATGTCAGACATGTGTGATCTAGCCACCTTAACTACTATGCTACTGGCTAGCCCACAGGCAGCCTTTAGAAGGTGGAAAAGTTAAGGAAATGGGTTTTCCTTTTGCTGAGAACAACCTGAAAGCCATCTTGTGACTAGACTTTTAATTCTAGTAAGAAATTTCTTGAAGTGGGATACAATGGTGTGCACCTGCATTCCCAGCTGCTTGGGGAACTGAAACAGGGAAAGGAGGATTGCAATACAGAGAGACTGTAAATAATAATGCTAATAAAAAAATTCTTGAGCAACTTTTCTTTTCTTATTGAGTTCATGTCCTTCTCTTTCAAACTATGTCCTTGTTTTTGTAAGTAGAAAAAGATGAAGGCATGAAATCTTAAAAATGTGAGATAAAAGAACGAACACAGGAGTGTTGATACTACAGCTGCCCAGAGTTAGGCCTGAGATGGGTGGATCATTTGGGAGAACTGGGTCAGGGCAGATGTGAGCTTACTTTTATTTGCTTGCTTATTTTAATGGTAATTCCTTGAGACCATTGGACACCAGAAACCTGATTTTCTTTCATTAACAGTCTTATTGTTCTTCTTCATGAATACTTAACATTTTCTCATACTTAAACATTAATAGATTTTTGTTATTTTCAATGTATCACTTTTAAAAAATCAAAAGTTATTTTTGTTTAAAACATAATTAAAATATCTAGGAAATTATGAAGTTAGCATTTGAAAATATTTGAGAATCCTTATATTTTGTTTAAAAATAGTAGTTATGGGGGTTTATGCCTAAAGTCAGACTTGAGTTCATGTATAGGTATGTGTCAGCTGTGATAACTATTGGATATATTTAGACTAATTAAGTTCACTGGCAGATCATTTGAATGGGGAGGGGGAAGGCATGGAGGGCAACCATGAATGCCAGGGACAATGTGGGAGGAGGATGGGTCATAGCAGAGGGTGGGGGATGGGGAATCAAGGATGGCAAAACAAAAGGCAAGGTATGCAGGACATAAGAATTGGGAAATTATTTGCTGAGAACATGTATGTTGATGTACTTGATTGAGCCAATGCACAGTGTATTTTGGATGGAAAATTCATTTGTGTGTTGTGATGGAAAAAAAAAGAAATTATAATAAAAAATAAATTATAATAAAAAAATAGTAGTTATGCTCTCATTTAAAGCTTACTGAAGAGTGTTTGCCTAATTTAAAAAGCAAAGCTTTAGATGCATTAAAATCGAAAAAGCCACTCTACAGGAAGCTAATTTATCCTGAGTCTTGAGACTAACTTGAAATAATCTCTGTTTCTGCCATTGATGAACTTGGATCTTGATTTCTTACAATCTTTATGCCTCAGTTTTCTTATGTGTATAATGGAGGTAGACCCTACCCTATAGGTCTTAGCCTATAGGTCTTCTTTGCTAATTTACTAATTTAATGTATATAAAATATTGTGAATAGTACCTGGCACCTATTAAATACTTATGTATGTGAAGATTTCAAAAAGTTAGTGGATAAAGAATTAAAACAGGGAGTATTAGGTGCAAAAATTTTGAAATCCATGCATAGTTTTTTTTTTTTTTTTTGGGGGGATTTTTACTGTATGACCTTTTTGAGAACCCCTCATACAACCTCTATTGTGTTGAGGTTATGTTCTCTCTTCCTAATTTGTGGAGTATTGTCATGAATTGATGATAAACTTTCCAAAAACAGTGGGGGAAGGTATCTATTGAGATGAGCATATGGGGTTTTGTCCTTTGTTCTGTCACGAAGATGTATCACCGTTAGTGACTTGTATATGTTGAACATCCTCATATCCCTGAGATAAATCTCACTTGATCATGGGGCCTATATCTTTCGCTGCAATCAACATCGTTGGTATCGGCCCTTGCCTCAGTGTTTGGTGGTACTGGTACAGCTTTGCTGAAGGCGGAGCCATTTGATTCCCAGCAGAAATCGGTAAGTGAATGGAGAAATCACCCCCCCAGGGGGGATGGTCACACCGCAATCCCTTCTCCTCCATTCTCCTCTCGGGATCTTGGGCACGCACGCACACGCGCCCGGCGTGAGTTTTAAGCCACCGGGTCCGGGACACGAACTGCAGTCGACTACGTGGGAGTCCAGCGACATAGCCATTACGCTAACTGCTGGTTCCCCATAGTTTTTCATAATAAAATTTTTCCATGAACTTTTTGAAGACCCACTTGTATGTATTGTAATCAATTTCATCAGCATTGAGTGGTGGTGTTTGTTTTTTTTTTGAATATACAAAAAGTTAGACATGTTAAAGCCTGAATTATATTTAGGTTTGATATTTATCTATTAATTCTTTTTATTTCCCACAGTACTCTATTTGAACAATAGTAATAGCTGTCGTTCTTAGGATGGTTATAAGTTTGATGATTTTCACACTACAGATGTGTAAAGCTGGAATAGATTTCTAGGGTAAATTAATGGTCTGATATGTTCGTATAAGAGGACCAAATACATTTTAGGCTATCAACCTATTTCTTTTTCCCCCCTTATAGTTTGCTCAGAAGTTATTTTAGTTTATACTTTAACACATTTAAACATCTTTTTCAAAATGCACTAAGTTCACTATTATTTTGCTAACAGAAATACCTGGGACTGGATGATTTATAAAGAATAGAGACTTGGGCCAACAAGTGAAAGTTAAGGTATTAGATCCCATATGACTGATTGCACAGTTCCAGTCCTTGACCAGCTGCTTGAAAATCATGCTGGGTATATGCGTGCACATGCAAGTATGTGAAATCCAAAGAGGACATGGAGGAGAAGGGGTTGTGTATGGCCACCTCCTTGGGAGGTGATTCCTTACTTTCCCTCTGTTTCTGTCTGTCTCTTCCCAGCCCACATACCCTGTAACAAAAACAAACACAAATCTAACAGAAGCTTATTTGACTTATGATTGTGGTGTCTGTAAAGCTCAAAAGTATGGGGCTAGCATCACAACAGGGTTGACAGAAGCAGAGTGGACAGGCAGGCAGGTGTAGAGAGAGACCTGGATACAGCCCTCTTCCTTTAATAACTTGTTCTCGTGAGAACTAACCACTTCTCGTAAGAGCTGCATACAGGTTGTCTCTCCAAATATGAACTTCCTGTAGCCGAGACTATTCAGCATGGGTTATTTTGCTGTCTGTCAGGGTTGTAGAACATGTATCTGTAGTTAGAAAAAAGATTGGATTAGATTGGAAATTTGTGGAAATAAGTTATATTTTCAGATTGCTTGATAGTCATTTGGTAGTTGGAAAATAAGTTATTTTATATTTTCTCAGAAAATTTTCTGAGAAACATAAGATTTATTTCAAATTCTAATGATGAAACAAAAGACTTTATTTGATTGTATTCTTATAGCTATGCTGGGAGGTAGATGTGCAAACTGAAGGTGGAGTTCAATCTGACTTTCGGTTACATAGAGAGACTGAGTTCCAAATCCCAGTCCCCTTTCTAACTATATGATTAAAATGCATATCTTTTTTTTTTTTTTTTAATTTTTTCCAGTGTTGTTGCCATAGGGTGCATGTGCTCGCTGGAGAGAAACAGACAGTGAGAGATTATCCCCCAGGGGGAGTATTCACACTACAGCCCCTTTTCCATTCTCTTCCTGGGATTTTGGTCATGCGTGCACACATGCTGGTGTGATTTTCATGTCATTGGGCTTGGGATTTGAACCGTAGTTGGTCATGTGGCAGTCTAGCACTGTAATCACTATGCCGCCTCCTGGCCTTTAGAACTCATATCTTAACAGTATGCTTATTTTTTAGTGATTTAGGTTATAAGACATTTTGACATAGTGGTCTGGTAAGTCTCGTGGTAAAAGTGGCAGGACTAGAAGAAACCAAGTTTACAAGAGAGAGAAGTACCAGGGCGAAGAAAAATATTAAAAGAAGTAAAGGAGTATGTCTAGAAATAGAATGAATATGTGTATATAGTCATGTGCTGAATAAAACATTTTGGCCTATGATAGACTGCATATATGATGGTGGAGCAATAGCCTGGGTATATAGTAGGCTATACAATCTATGTTTGTGTAAGTGCTCTCTGATGTTTGCACAGTGATGAAATAACCTAACATATTTCTCAGAATGTATTCCCGTTGTCAAGTGCCACAAGATTACACACACACACACACACACACACACACACACATATATATACTTTATATGGCTCAGTATAAATGTATACTTACATACGTATATGTATATGTACCTATATACTTTCATATATATATCTATCTATATATATACACACATATATAGATACTTGTGTATATACATATATGTATACATATAATTGTATTTTTTTTTTGAGAGGTTTTTGCTATAGGGCTCATTGCTCGCCAGACAGATGGAGACAGACAGAGAGATAGAAAGCGAGAAATCACCCCCTGAGTGGGGATGACCACGCAGCAATCTTTTCTCCTCCATTCTCCTCTCGGGATCTTGGGCATGCACACACACGCGCCTGGCTTGAGTTTAAGCCACTGGGTCTGGGACTCGAACTGTGGTCGACTACATGGGAGTCCAGTGACATAGCCATTATGCTAACTGCTAGTCCCTATAATTGTGTGTTTTAATGTAGTCTATGTAAGATAATTATTCTGTAATTTATCTTTGTCTGTATACTTTTTTCCACTAACCAAGACCGTTATGTTCAAATATACTTACATTTACCCTGCAGTTATCATTCATAGATTTTAGTATTCTAACTGTAGTACAGAGAAATTTCAAAATTAGATCTCTATTTAATATAAAGTATTTTTTGTTTTAAAAATTATTGTTATTATTATTTTTAATTTTGGATTTTTTATTTATTAATTCATTTGTTTATTTCAATTTGACCAGAGAGGGGCAGAGAGAGAGAGAGAGAGAGAGCAAGCTGCCAGGTCCAGGACTTGAACCATGGTCAGCCATGTGGGAATCTAGTGCTCTTAACCACCACGCCACTTGCCGGTCCCTTAAAAATTATTTTGCATAGTCTCTTCATCTATGAAACTGTGAACTGTTAGAAAGGGATAAAACTTGGGACATTAAGGCTATCTAAAAAAATTATGTTGGATGATATGAAATAGGTTATTTTGAATTTATTTGTTATGAAGTGGCTCTATATACCATCTGCTTATGGGAGAAAAACAATGTAACAAGGTGAGAAGACTGGCTTAGGAGTCATTTTTGTATTAAACAATATTTACTGAGTACCTACCCTCTATCAGGCACTGTTTCAGATACTGGGGATACTCTAGTAAGAAAAGACCAAGTTTTGGGGCCAACAGACTCCTAAATGGCTTACCACGGTTCAAGTCAAGTCCTGGACCCAGTGGCTTGAAACTCACACTGGGTGCATGTGCATACATGTCTAAGATCCTAGGAGTAGAATGGAGAATGACAGTGTGGCCAACCCCCCCCACCCCCAGCCGGGATGATTTCTCACTTTCCATCTTACTGTCTCTGTCTTTTTCTGTTTCTCCGGTGAATGTACACGCCCTAAGTTGAAAACCTTTACAAAAACAATGAACAAACAAAAAACTAAGTTCTATAGGTGAGTATAGTTAGGCAGAACACTTGTAAAATGTCCTCCACCCTGGTTTTCTCCTCATACATGCTATCAACTGTCAGGAATGCAGATTATGAAGAAAGCAGGACAGTGGTGTGTAGAAGATATGAGGGTGTAGAGGCTCTGTTACGGTGACCAGGGAATGTCTCTTTGAGGACGTTTTTGGGCTGAGCACCAAGTGATTTAAGAGGACAGCCATACAAAGCTCTGGAGTGAGAACGTTGTTGGACTACAAGAAAATAAATGGTGAAGGTTCTTAGGCTAGAGAGAACATGGAATTTTTCTAGAATGGAAAGAAGGCAGTGTGACTGAAGCCTGGAGAGTATGATGAACGTGATATATGAGAAAGAAGCTGAATGAAGTAGGAAATCTTTTGAGGGGTTTAAGGAAGAGAATGAAGTTTTTTTTTTTTTTTTTTGAGAGCTTTTTTCTGTAGGGCGTGTGTGCTTGCCAGACAGACAGGGAGAGACAGAGAGATAGAAAGCGAGAAATCACCCCCCCCAGGGGGGATGGCCACGCCGCAATCTCTTCTCCACTCTCCTCTCAGGATCTTGGGCACGCACGCACACATGCCCGGCATGAGTTTTAAGCCACTGGGTCCGGGACGCGAACCGCGGTCAACTACATGGGAGTCCAGCGACATAGACATTACACTAACTGCTGGTCCCTGGAAGAAAATGAAGATGTTTTAAATGTAATTTTGAGGCGCTTGGTCTGACTGAGAGTGGATGATGGGGTAGGAAATAGGAGTTAGAAGCCAGATACCAGTTAAAATAAGTAGTTTAGATTAGACGTGATGGTGCCTTAGGCTAGAATGTAGCAGGAAAGTGATGATAGTTGGATTTAAGATATGTGAAGTGTGGGAGTAGTATTGCAAGACTTAATGAGAGACGGTGAGGAGTCAAGATTGATTCCTGAGATTGGGAGTCTGAGGGAGGAGCAGATCTGGAATAAAAGAAATCAAGACTTATATTTCTGACACGTTGAGTTTGAGGTGCCTGTCAGACATCCAAATGTAAGTGTTTACAAGGTAATTAGATATGTAACTTATGGCCCAGTATAAACATTTTTTAGATGGAGTTTTTTATTTCAGTTTTTTTTTTTTTCCACCAAGGATAAAATATGGGAAAAGCCTAAGGGAAAGTACAGGAAAGAAAGGGAACAAAATAGCTCGAGCTGCACTATTGCTATGCCTAGGGTACTATTTGTGTCTTTTTACTTGTTTATGTTGTTTGTTTTATGTTTCTATTTCATTCATCTCAGTTTCTGGGTACACAGCATTTTGCTTTATGTCTTTTGAGCCTTATAATGTTCTACACATTGCAATTGCTCAGCAAGTAGTAATGGTTCTCATATACATGAAGGTACACTGTTCTTCTGGGACATTCAGTTCCCATTTAAAGGCCTTGGGAAACAAAAGATTCTAAGTTCACTGCCAAATCAAAATAGATGACTCCCTTTTCTTGCTCAGAATGTGTTTTGTGGTTAGAATTATATTAAAAATCATTTATAGCAATATTTATAAAAGTCTACTGAATAAATGAATGTTCTGTCAATTTGTGTTACAGAGCTACAAATTTTGTCAAGGAAAATTACAATTGATTTTAGACCAGTTGGATCCTGGGCAACCTAAAGAGGTAAGTTTAAAGGATAGCTGTCAAGTTCAGTCAGATATTATATATTTATAATATACTAGATTACAATCTGTAGGAGCTAGGCTATTTCTCTTGAGGCTAGGCCTTTATTATTATGGGCAATCCTAGACTAATATCCCTGGTAAACTTTCCAGTCTTGAAATGAAAGGTCACAGAGTAACAGAGGCTTCCCTTAGAGAATTGTCATGGTTTGTGAGAGAAAATTTTTATTTCTAGCTTCAGTTCTTCTGGAAGGATGAAGTTATGAGCTATTGTCTCCAGAACTGTTCTTCACTGTTGTTGTTGCTTTCTATGCAATGTTTTAGTTAAGTGACATTTATTGCTGTTCTACCTTTAGAAAATGTGAGTAACTTAAACATATTTTTAGTATACAAATAATCATTTATCATTACCATAAATAACATGTATGAACATGTTTTAGAATAGATATACATTGAAAAATGGCTAAATTGAGTTTATCAACATATGTATTACCTCATGTACTTATTTTTTGTGATGAGTACACTTAAAATCTACTCTCAGTGATTTACAAGTATAAAATACCTTAACATAGTCAGCATGTTGTTTAATCTCTTTAATTTATTCTTCCTGTTTATTTGAAATTCTGTACGCATTGAGCAACATCTCCCCAACCCTCCCATGTGAGCAGTGAGCAACTTTGTTATATTTGTTCATTTATTAGGGAAAGGTTTTTTAAAGAAGCAGTTGATTTTTTTTTTTTAATTTTAGTGTTTGCTTTAGGATATGTGTGAGAATTAGAGAGACAGAGAGAGCTAGAGAGAGAGAGGCAGAGAGAGTGAGATGGAGTGAGAGAAAGAGTGACAGAGAGAGTGACAGAGAATTAATCCCCTAGGGGGAATGGCCACGCTACAATCTCTTCTTCTCTATTGTCCTCTCAGGATTTGGGGCCCTTTTGTATCTGCCATGATTTTCAAGCTGTGGAGTCTGGAACTCTTAACTGCAGAGCCCGCTATTTGAGATCCAGCAGCCTTAACCTGCATACCACCTGCTGGCACTGAATTGTCTTTTTATTTATTAAAAGATTATATTAATCACTATTTATGAAGTCTTATTTTACTTGAAAGTCAATCAGAAATAGAAAATGGGGCTTTTTGTTTTTTGTTTTGTTTTTGCCATAGGGTGTGTGTGCTCACCTGAGAGATTGAGAGACAGTGAGACAGAAAGTGAGAAGTGTGGCCACGCCACAGTCTGTTCTTCTCCTGGGGTTTTGGGTGTTCATGTGCACGTGCCTGGCCTGATTTTCAAGCCACTGGATCTAGGACTCACACTGTGGTCAATCATGTGGGAGTCCAGCACCTTTATCACTATGCTGCCTGCCACTGAAGTTTTTTTGTTTGTTTTAACCTAAAACTTTCATGTGTATTTGATCCCAGTTTTTGAAGTTATTTTTCTCAAGCTTTGCATTTAAAAATAGATGAGTAGCTATGATTTACTTCCGATGAAATTTTCTAACAAATCATAGAGGAGAATAATTTTTCCTTTTAGCATGTTGTGTTCCCATTTATTTTCTTGGTTCTTGTTAAATAATAACATACTTCAAAAGATACTGAAAATGAGTTTTAGCTTTCATATGGTAAAAATCACATTTTAGTCACTTGAAATGGGTTATCTGGTTACTTATGTTTGTTCAGAAACTTTTCTGTTTCTGCAATTAGTAAATTATTATTTTATTTATCTAACTCTATTTATTTATTTATTTTAATATGACCAGGTAGAGTAAAAGAGAAAGGGAGAATGTGAGAAAGCAAGCCATCAGATCCGGGACTTGAACTATGGTTGGCCATGTGGGAGTCCAGCATCCTTAGGTACCATGCCACCCACCATCCCGTCAAGTAATAAATTATTTTTTTCTTTAAGAATTATGTAACTTTATTTATCCATTCATTTATTTATTTTAATTTAACCAGAGAGGATAGAGTGAGAGAGAGAGAGAGAGAGAAAGTAAGAAAGCAAGCCACCAAGTCTGGGACTAGAACTGCGGTCGGCTACCTGGCAATCCAGTGCCCTTAACCACCACACCACCTGCCGACCCCTCAAGTAATAAATTCTTAATAAGATTTTTGGTTTAAAAATTAACTGAAAGGAGAAATTATTTCACATTACAAATGAATTCCTAAGTTTTAAAACAATCTCCATATTCCTTCTAATGCATATCACAAATACGGTTTTATGTAGGAGTTTTTTCACATGAATATACAGACATTTTCAAATACATGTATATGCTCTGTCTTTTTCATCTGAAAATTGGAATCCTGGTTGAGAGAGTGTTGGTTTGCCAAGGTCTTGTCTCTGGTCTCCGATGCTTCACATTTTTAATTACTCAGCTTCCACTGTTTTGGCTGTGAAAAGATCAGATTTTGAGGACCAGGTTGGAGTCAGTGTGTTATTACACGCAAGTGGAGGAGAGGCTTTGTTCTGTTTGTCACTAGAGTGTATCTATCCACCACTGTTCCTCAGGTCATGCTATTTTGAGTGAATTCTGATTGGATTTTGAGCAGAGTGATTAAGAAGTATGCTTTCTGTGAAAATACAGAAATTCAATTTTGTATCCCACTGCCGAATGACTTTTTTTTTCCTATCTCAGTAGTTAGAAGGTCAGAAAATACAGTGTAGCAGAAAATGCAAGTTTAAACTAATTGTTTTGCGAGTATTGTTCATATATTCTAGAATGAGAATGCTTCACAAAAGGCATATCTAGGCAATGTTATAAAATTATAGCCCTCAAACTGTAGGACCATCTGTGCGAGCTAACTAGGATGTGGAAGAAATGAAGTCATAGGAAAATGTTGCCTTGGTGATTCTGATTCAACTACTGTCCTCCCTCTTAGTCCACTTATAACATGAGTCCTGGAGTCGTCTTCTACATTTACTATTTACATAAAACAGAAATCTGTTTTTTTTTTTTTTTTTCCGCTTAGCATTTAGTTTAAAAGATGTTTCAAGAGGTGTTTGAAAAAAAAACATCTAAGTCTTATAAATGGCTCTTTAAATCAGTTATCTAGACTCTGCTTTTCAGTAGTTTAAATATTGTTTTAGAGAATTGGTGTCCTAGTGGCTGAATATTAATACAAATCTTCTTTTAAAAAATTCCAGGTGAGGTATGAAGCCTTGCAAACATTATGTTCAGCTCCTCCATCTGATGTCTTAAACTGTGAAAATTGGACCACTCTCTGTGGAAAACTGACAGCATTGCTTTCTGATCCTGATCCTGTGTTTAGTGTAAGGAAATTGTTACTTAAATATTAAAAATAATTATGGTTTCCCACTATACTAGACATGAATGGAATATAATCTTTTTTAAAATAGTAGCATAACTATTTATAGAACTTCAGTTTCAACTTTTGGATTGTTGAAAAAATTTTTTAAAGGAATTACTATTTTGTGATTAGATTCAAAGTATAATTTGAATACATCATTGCCAAATAATAGGATATTATTTCATGCCTTTTGTTTTATTTTAAAAAAGAATATCCTAGTATTTGTGAATATTTCTAAATTAAGGAAAATATTTTAAAATTTATGATTATGAAAATTTTAACTTAAAAATACTGAATTAGAATATATTAAAAGGGTTCATAAATATTTTCCCCTGGCATGTAAGTGTTTAGAGACTACCTAACTGCTTAAAAAGAGAAACTAGAACCCTGTAATGCTGAGTTTATAATACAACTGGAGATAAATCAAAAGGAAAAATAAAAATTTCTAAAATTATAAAATAAAATCAGCAGAGATAGGATGGATTTACATAAATACTTTACATAAGCATTCAGAAACAGCTATTAAATGATGAAAAATAAGCTTTTATTAGTAAGTTTAGTAACTGTATAGATGTATATCATGTGAGTAAAACCTGGCTCCAAGCGCTACATTTCAATAGAAATGAGATTTTTTTAAAGAGGGCTTTTTTTCTTCCTAATTGATGTCAGTGAAGAAAATTTTGGCTTTTAAAATTGATATAGTATTTTTTACACAATTTAAGACATTAACACAACAATTGTATGTTGCTGTTCAAAAAATATGTGTTAAAATACTACACTGTACATGATTCCAGTTTAGATTGTGAAAGCACTAAGACAAAAAGTCTTTGTCCTCATGGATCTTACATTCTAGTAGAAGACATAAATAATTAACAGAGGTATCTCAATACACTTGTTGATTAAGATCAGTTTGTCATCAGTTTGGGAATCACTATTTGTTGCTTATGACGGGAAAAAGTGTTTACCTAATACTCAGATGCAGTTCCACCTTGCTAACACCAGAGGGTATTGTAGACTTCTGTAAAAACTCAGTTGTCTAAGCACTTCAAAGGTGAAAAAAATCAGGGTCATCTATAATATTTCAAAGCCCTCTAATAAGAAAAGAAATTGTGAATTTCCCTTTATTTTTCCATTTCTTCACAGATACTATAGATTTTTCTTTATTTTAGAACTTATAGGACAAGTTTATATACACTTAGTCATTTCTAGTGGGTCAGTATAAGTAACTTTATTTAGCCACTCTAGATTATTATACAGCAAGTGTCAGTTTTATTACTTAATGCAATTGGAAACAATTGATGTAGTGGAGAAGCGGTAGTAGAATCTGTCGTTTTGAGTAGAAAATGAGGCTTAAATTTGTACTTAATCCAGAATCTTTTTGAGTTCAATTCTGTTTCTTTGTCTCCTACTCTAAGGAACTCTAACAGGTAATTAAGCAAAGCCAGTAGTGGTAGAAAAGTATGACAGATGCTTACTTATCAACTGGTGTAACTATATAAATAGCTTTCCCAAAGTATTTGATATCCTGTGTTCTATCATAATTTTTTTAGGGTTATTAGTCACTTGGGGAATGATTTCTTGTAAGTATATTATCTTAAATGATATTAGCAAGGTTATTATAATAATTTCTACCCCCTTCTCCCAGATTAGAAAATTTGAGGCCGCTTTGTTTTATTTAATGGGAAGTTTCACTATTAAGATTAATCTCGTCATGATATTAACATTGGTATAATTTAAGTGATGGCTACCATGCTTTTAAGTGCCTATTAATACCACAGACTGTTCACTATTCTAACTTTATTATTTGATTCATTATCTTGTGATGGTCTCTATATTGACTTTTAATAATGGAACATTTAAAATATTACATAGCATTTTTCTTGGGAATAGGTTAAATTATTAGAAAGAATTCTAAATGTCTAATGTTTCCCATGTAAACAATATTAGAAAACAAATTTTGGACTTGGAAACATGATTTTTAAAAATAGAGTATTGCCTACTCTGTTCCTTTGTTTACTGACCTTTCTCAAATCTCCACTTTTCTCCCTCCATCTCTTCTGATGTTATAGCACCTGCTTTTACCAGATCTAGCAACACTATATTTTTGTTATTTGATTTACTAATAGGTTAGGTTGATTTTATCTTTCACTGACCAACATAAGAATGTGCTCTTTTTTACTAGGTACATTCCTACTCAGGTTTGTGAATGATTTGTATTGTGTATATTCTTTGAGTTTTTTAACTATGTAAAAATGTTTCTATTCAATTCTCGAGGAATCTTAAGTGCAGATCTTCTGTCTCATTTCTGTAGGACCGAATTTTAAAATTCTATGCACAGACATTTACACTTTCACCGTTACATATGACTAAGGAAATTTATACAAGTTTAGGTATGTTTATTAAGTCATTTTAAAATACTTATTTTTCTTTTTTGTGTAATATGTACTTAAGAAAAATGTATTAAATTTTTTCAGAAAGTACTATAAATGATTGGTGTCATAGTTTACATTTTTGCATTTTCTTTACAGCTAAGTATTTGGAGTTATACTTTCTTTCTAGAGAAAATCACATTCCTACTTTGTCAGCTGGTGTAGATACAACTAATTCCAATGTGATCCACATACTTAAAAAGGTATCCATTTTTTATGATTTAAAATTTATTATTATTTATTATTTATCCATTTATTTTTATTATTAAATAGCTCTGTATTTAAGAAGCTAATTTTTGAGAACTGTTGCATGTTGATTTATAGGTTCGTCTTCTAAATGAATATCAAAAAGAGGCTCCATCTTTTTGGATTCGTCACCCAGAGAAGTAAGT
The DNA here is from genome assembly GCF_000334495.1 of Tupaia belangeri chinensis. Taxonomy (NCBI): domain Eukaryota; kingdom Metazoa; phylum Chordata; class Mammalia; order Scandentia; family Tupaiidae; genus Tupaia; species Tupaia belangeri. The sequence continues at coordinate 1,541,653 of NW_006209642.1, forward strand.
CCCCTAATTCAAGACACAGAGGTTACTGGCCTACCAACAGTTCAAAGAGAAAGAGTAGAGATAGTCTTAATGGATGTAAATGATTGAGAAGGGATTAGTAAAGTTTTCTTAGCTTCTGTTTTTTTGTCCTTCACTATGTTAGTGATTTATTCAAGTAGCTTTTTAACACTTTTATCACAAGATAAAGATAAAAAGATATTACAGTCTCAGGTCCTTACAGATCTTTGTGACTTTGAAGTTCCTTAAATATTCTTCTAACTTTTTTCTTTTGGCTCTAAAATGTTTAGTGAGGTTGTAAGAGAATCTGAATCTAAAAGGAGTGTAGTATTTGGAAAATCAGTGTTGAAGTAGAAAGAACATTAGTCTTTAATTGTCAAAGTGTATATATATGCTCTTTAGAGAAGGGGAAAGCCCCCTTCAGTGGGGCATGATCATGCTGCAATCCCTTTTCTTTAATTTCTCCATTCCATTGGGATCTTGGGCGTGCTTGCACATATACAATCCACCAGCACCAGGATTTGAAATATGGTTGACCATGTGGGATCTGGCTCCCTTAACCACTAGGCTAAAGGGCTGGGCCAAGAACAAGGATTTTTTTTTTTTTTTTTTTTTTTTGAATTGTATGCTCACCAGAGAGATGAGGGAGACAGAAAAAGCATGGCCTAATGGGGCATGGTCATGTCACAATCTCTTCTCTGTTTCTCCATCCCACTGGGATTTTAGGCATGTACACACATGTGCCTGCTATGTTTTTCAAGCCACAGGGATGGGATTCAAACTAGTCAGGTGGGAATACAGTTCCCTTAACTACTGCACTCCTGGACCAAACTGAACATAAGATTTCTTTCTTTAAAGAGTTTTTTTTTGCTATAGGGCATGTGCATTTGCCAGAGAGATAGAGAGACAGAATGTGAGAAAGCACACTCCCCCATGAGGGGGATGGCCATGGATGGCCATGCTGCATTCCCTTCTCCTCCATTCTCTTCTCCAGATTTTGGGTACATGCCCAGTGTGAGTTTCAAGCCTCTGGACCCAGGATTCAAATATGGTCTGCCCCAAAAACAGAAGATTTTTTTTTTTAAGCGAGATTTTTGCTATAGGGCAGGTGTGCTCATCAGAGAAACAGAAACAGAAAGTGAGAAGTCACCCACAGTGGGGATGGCCATGCCACAATCTTTTCTCTTCCATTCTCCTCTCTGGATTTGTGTACACACATATACACCTAGTGTGAGTTTTAAACAGCTAGGTCTGGGACTTGAACTGCGGTCGACTATGTGGTAGTCCAGTGACATAACCATTATGCCATCTACTAGTCCCCCAAACATAAGATTTTAAAGCAGAAAAACTGAGTGTCGGACTGGCAGATGGCATAATGACTATGTCTCTGGACTCCCATGTAGTTGACTGCGGTTCGAGTCCCAGACCCTGTGGCTTAAACTCACACTGGGCATGTGTGTGAGAGGAAAATGAAGAAGGGATTGTGGCCTGGCCATCCCCTTTGGGAGGGTGATTTCTTCCTTTCTGTCCCCCTGTCTCTCTCTGTCTTTCTGATGAGTGCATGCACTCTATAGCAAAAACCTCTCAAAAAAAAAAAAAAAAAAGAGTGTGAATCATACCTCTGCCATTTATTGAAATACAGAAACTTGTTTCTAAGATTTTATACCACTTTATCATAACATGGATTTAAAGTATATCACTGATACTGTTTGTGTAAATATATAAAACATGTATCTTTTTTTTCTAAAATAACTTTTTTTCTAAACTTATAGGTATATGGAAGAAATTGTGGAGAGTACTTTGTCCTTGTTATCAGTTAAACATGACCAAAGCCATCTTATTTCACAAAAGAATTTGGATCCAATATACTTTTTTGCATTAGTTGATACCAAAGCTGTATGGTTCAAAAAGTGGATGGTAATGAAAAATAGGTTTTTATGTCTTTTCATGCATTTCTGTATCATTTTAAAGAATAGCTGATGCTTGAGTGTTTCCTGTGTGCTTAAAGTCCTAATCATATTTACAGGTGTTAACTCAGTTAATTCTTATAAAAATATGTTGTAGGTGGTATTAATACCCCATTTTTCAGATTCAGTAACTGAAGTTTGGGGAAGTTACCTTGCCCAGGATTGTTTCCCTATGAAGTGGTAGAGCAAGAATATGAATTTTTAAAAAAATGATTACTTCCCTGAGAGAGAAAGACAGGCACCCCCAGCGTGGTCTCTGTGCCACTGTCCCCTCCAGTCTCAGCTCTCCCAGATCACAGGCATACACAGGTGCATGTCCAACATGCTCAGCAAGGTCCTGGGACATGAATTCAGGATCTTTCCCAGGTGAGTTCAATTGCATTATTGCCATACCACTGCCTACATCCCAGAATAGCATTTTGAATGCTAATTCATTTGAATCCATTTAAGCTAAGTAAATTATTCAGAATCTCAATTTCATTAGTCCAAAAGCTTCTAATATTTCAGGCCAGCCCAGTTGTCTAGTAGTTAAGGAAGCTGGATCTCACATGGCCTCAGTGACTTTAAAAACCTGCCAGGCATGTTTGACTACAATCCCAATAGTGAAAAAAAAATGGAGAAAGGACTGATGTGACCATGCCCTATTGCCCTATGACAGAGGCTTTCTTCCCCTCCTCCCCCCCGCCTTTTTCTTTCTTTCCAACAAGTATTTGAACCCTTTGGCAAAAGAAAAAAGGTAAAGCTGCTAAAATTTTAAGCAATATGGTAGAACATAATTTAGTGCTCTTTTTTTGTTTGTTTTTTTCCTTCCTGCTTAGAAGGTAAGTGTGAAATGTTCCTTCATTTGCTTTCTCCTAAACCTGCAGTTTGTGAAATACATTAAATGCTTTAATCTGGTGATTTTTTGTGGAGTTTGTCACTGTCCAGGAACTGAAACTATTATTAAGGATAGATTTTATTTTATTTTTTTTACTGTTCCCTCCCTCAGTCAGTACTGAATAAGAGAAGTCTGTGTCTGCCAGTTGTAGTAACAGTGCTGGCTTGCGTGCTCATATCTTCGTTTCTCTCAGCCTGTCAACCAGGCACTCGGTTGTAGGGGAGAAGAGAAACTGGGCCGTGACTTGCCATGAAAAACAGCACATGATCATTTACTTCTCAGTGCAGTTTGGGTGTTATCTGATGGCATTTTTTGGTATGTTTTGTGAATCTGAATTATTCTCTGAACTATATAGTGTGAATCTGAAAAATGTTTATTCAGTTTAATTAAATTAATTTCGCCCAAATTCTTTTTCACATCTGTAAGATTTTTTTATTGATTATCAAGCTATGCTATCTTTAGAGCAAATATATATGTAAATGCACAAATGAAATTTTTCTAATTATATAATACAGGATAATAACTATTAAGATTTTGGTTGATACAGCTATATATAATATAGACATTCTTATATGTGTATAAGACTTTTTTAAAAACCAAATGAAGCATATTTTTACTGTTTGTGATTAACTTTAAAAAAATTGCTGTAGGCCATGTGCACTCACTAGAGAGAGAGGGAAAGGGAGGAAGCACCCCTGGGGATGGGGGGAAGGATGTCTGTACTGCAATCCCTTCTCTTCCATTCTTCTCTTGGGCATGCAAGCACATGTGCCCAGGGTGTTTTTCAAGCTGCTGGGTCTGGGACTCGAACCAAGCAGTCGTAGGATCCAGCCACCTTAAGAATCATGTCACCAACTGATACATGATTTAAAAAAAATATTTAATTTTATTTATCATTATTATTATTTTTTTATTTGCTACAGATTTGCTACAGGGCACATGGGCTCGCCAAAGAGAGATGAAAGAGAGAGAGAGAGGGTATGGTGGTGCCCGCCCTATGGCAAAAACCTATGGGGGCTGGAGGATTGTGGCATCGAGTCCATCTCACTCTCTCTCTCTGTCTCTCTCGGCGAGTGCACGATTTTTCCTCATGCCGGGCGCATGTGCGTGCGTGCCCAAAATCCCTAGAGGAGAATGGAGGAGAAGGGATTGCAGCGTGACCATCCCCCCTGGGGGGTGATTTCTCGCTTTCTGTCTCTATGTCTCTGTCTGTCTGGCGAGCACATGTACCCTGTAGTGAAAATCTCTCCAAAAAAGAAAAAAAAAAGAGAGAGAGAGAGAGAGATCACCTTCTGCAGGGGGGATGACCATGACACAATCTCTTCTCCATTCTTCTTTCATGATTTTGAGCATGCATACACATACATGCACCTGGCATGATTTTTAACCCAGGTCTGGGACTCAAACTGTGGTTGGCCATGTAGGAGTCCAGTGCTTTAACAACTATGTCAACTGCTGGCCCCTGAAGAAACTATATTTTGAAACCTACTGTGTTTTTTGTTTTGTTTTGTTTTTTAAGAGAGATTTTTGCCGTAGGGTGTGTGCACTCGCCAGAGAGACAGAGAGACAGAAAGTGAAAAATCACCCCCCAGGGAGAATGGCCACATTGCAATCCCTTGCCCTCCATTCTCCTCATGGGATCTTGGGCATGCATGCACATGTGCCTGGTGTGTCTTTTAAGCCGCTGGGTCCATGACTTTAACCATGGTCAACTATGAGGGAGTCCAGCAACATAACTATTACACCATCTGCTGATCCCATTAATGATATTTCACACAATTTAGCTAAATAATATTTATGATTTTCCATGGTGTTTTACAATGCTGTACATGTACATGTTTTAATCGTGTCTGTTTTCAACTCTAAGGAGAAAAATAAAGCTTTTTTTATTGTGGCACTTTGAATCACTTTAAAATATGAGTTGCCGAGGTTGATTAGGATACTATCCCTTCGAAGCATTTCAACCTTGGCCGTTTTTGCACATGTGAACAGTATATAGTATTCTCTTCAGTATAAGAACTGTGATTTCTCCCCCTCCCCGCCCCCAACCCCTTCCCAGTTCAGTCAGTTCTCTGATACCCTTGAAGCTTCCCAGTTCATTCAGTTCTCTGATACCCTTGAAGCAAGGTGTGCTTCTTTGGTAGTGGTTTTAAAATAGCTTGGCTTAGATATTGCACACAATTGATGGATAAAATGTTTTTCTATTGGTCTGTCACTTAATGATCTATAAGATTTTTTTTTTATGTACTTTTCCTTCTTGCAATTTCTTTGCCCCAAATCCAATGTACTTAGGATAACTTGTTCATATTGATTATAATAATTTAAGCCTAAGTTATGTGATTTACGATGTTATTGGAAATAACATAGGAAAGATTTTAAAATATTCAATACCATTTTCCCTTTAATTCTAGCATGCATATTATAGCAGAACAGCAGTACTGAGACTTCTTGAAAAGAAATACAAAGCTTTGGTAAGTCGGTACTTCTGTTTTTATGTTGAGAAATAGTATCGCAAAAAATATAGGATGTAATGTGAATATGTAAAGTTAAATGATAATTAATATTGCATAATAAAGAAATTCCCCCTTTTTGTGACCTAAAACTACTGTCATATGAAACATAAAAGGTCAAAAGTATAGAGACTTAAAATGAAGTCAAGATAACAATTAGGAAATATGTAAATATGTAGAAAATTGGACTGCCATAACAAGCTAGTTTGAGAAAAGCCACCTTTTTGTGTGTTAGCATGTAGTTTGATTCAGGTTAGGTATTAATAAAAGAATTACTTCTTTTATTTAAAATATATTTTAGAATATATATTTTAAAATATACCTGTCTTTTTGAGTGGAAGTTGTATGAAAAAACTTTGAAAAGTAAATGTGTTTTGCATTTGAAAAATAATGATTTTAGTTACACCAGCTGTGGATTAATACTGTGAAGCATATTACTAAAATTATCTACATTTGTTACTCTTAGTAGAACAATGTTGTGAAGGACACTGAAAAAACTGAAAAGAAATCAGTAAGTCTAAAAATTGACAAGCATGAAAAACATGAAATTCATTAAAATATTTTAAGTTAATATAAGTTTGGGTCAATAAATATTGTTTATGGAGTTAGGCAGAGCTTTGAGTTTAGAAGTTAAGAGAAGGAAAAAATTCCTGGAGTTGTGAACTTTTGGATAAGTGCAACAGAGCATAGAGTAAAAGAAGGAAAACAATAATTTTTTTTGTGTTTGATGATCAAGAGAATTGAGCAGCAGCAAAAGAAAGGGATATTGAATAATAAGAATTTGGGACCAGCAGGTGGTGTAGGGTTTTTATCGCTGGACTCCCACCTGGCTGACCACAGTTTGAGTACTGACCTGGTGGCTTGAAACTCACACGGGGCGCATGTGCGTGGGTGCCCAGGATCCCAGGAGAACGATTGTGGCGTGGCCATCTTCCCCGTGGGTTGATTTCTCACTTTCCCTCTCACTGTGCCTGTCTCTCTCTCCTGCCATGGTGAGTGAGGCAAAAACCTCTACCAAAAAAAGAGAAAATAATTTATTTGTATAGGTAAGAGGTATTTACAGTTTTATAAAACTTATATTGAAATAAAGTCGTTCCTCATCTCGTTTCTTTCCAATTATTCTTTTAAATGAAAATTTGTTATTGTCATCTGAGTATAGACTGATCTTGCTACAGTAGAAAAATAAAGAATAGGATGATTTTTCCCCCATGGTTTATGTACAACTCACTGTTGCTATTGCAGAGGTCCTTGTGGGAATAATTCAAATATTTATTGTAGATTAATTCTAAAAATTCATTTCTAATTGATAAATAATTGTTAACCTGCAAGTAGAATGAACTTCATTATAAATTACTTCAATGTTGTATCAACTTAAGTATTTATTTCATGTGTCTAATGGGTCAGACTTACTTGTATATCAACTTCAACCTATTTTTTAAGGAAAAGAAAATGGTACCTGAGCGCCAGTGGCTATTAAGGTACCATTCTCTTTTCCTTAAATATTTTCCCCCAACGTTTTTACAGATTGACTATTTCTGGTTCTTGGACTTTCAGGTTGAAAGTTTCTATAATAAATAAGTCGCATTATCTTATCAGATATCCACAGCAGTTCAGCAGTGTATTCAATACTTTGAATTGTGTGAGGCCATGAAAGCTGATGAAGTTTTGGGACATTCAAAGTATTGCAGTAAGTATTATTTTCTCTATTATGTACTTTAAAAAATGATAAATTTTATTAGTAGAAATATTTTAGTAATTTTATTTTTTAAGAGTTACTGTCATGTTTGCTAATGTTGTAAAATATTTTTTTACATCTTTAAAAGGTGCACTATAATCATGGCCTCTTATGACAGATCCACATTTGAAATTAATTTGTGCCACACTGGTTGTTATTATATGCATTTCTTCAGCTTATACCCGGGTATACAGTCCATTCTTTCTTCTTTGCTAGTGGATCAGGAATTTGATCAGGCTCTTGAGGCATTTTAGTGGTAGAAAAAATTTTATAAAATATTTTTTATTATTGGAAACCTCATCCCAGCTGTGATTTTCCCTCTGCTAGCTAGAGGATGAGCTAACATGTCCCAGATGCTTCATAATCTGGTCATAATTTCTCCATCCAGTCTCTTCTCTAGTTATTGACTAAAGTGACTCTTCTGTTAAATTCGTTTGCATCTATATACACTTCTGTTATTTGTAGACTATTGCCACACCCATAGTTCCATACAATAATAAATCTCTTACTTACTGTGAAAAAACTTTAATTTTTTTTTTTTAGAGAGGTTTTTGCTATAGGGCATGTGCGCTCGCCAGAGAGATAGAGAGACAGAGAGACAAAGCAAGAAATCACCCCCCAGGGGGGATGGCCACGCCGCAATCCCTTCTCCATTCTCCTCTCAGGATCTTGAGCACGCATGCACACGCACCTGGCATGAGTTTAAGCCACCGGGTCTGGGACTTGAGCTGTGGTCGACTACATGGGAGTCCAGTGACATAGCCATTACGCTAACTGCTGGTCCCAAAACTTTAAATTTTTAAGAAGGCTTCTCTGCTCTTTCTGAATTTTTCTTATAACTTTCCTCGTGAATATGATATCTTTTATTTGTTACTTTTATGTTGTTGCAAAAAGCAAATAGTTATTTTGAAAGTGTGAAGATATAATTTTCATTATCCTGGGGTAAGTTCTTTATCTAACCTCCACTGGGTTCAGGACTCGCACCTCCGTCAACTACATGGGAGTCCAGTGATGTAGCCATTCCGCCATCTGCTGGTCCCTTTAGTTTGGGCTTTTAAATGGTAGAATTAGGGAGCCAGCAGGTGGCATGGTGGTTAAAGGTGTGGATTCCACGTGGCCAACTGCGGTTCAAGTCCCGGACCTGGTGGCTTGTTTTCTCACTTTCTCTCTCTCTCTCTCACTCTGACTCTCTCTGGTCAAATTAAAATAAATAAATAAATAAATAAATAAAGTTAAATAAAATAATTCTTTTAAAAAATGGTAGAATTAAATAGTAACTATCTTTTTTCTTTCTTTTTTTTTTTTTTTTAAAGACTTTGTCCCTTTTTTTAACCTACTTTTGATATTCCTCTTTGGTGACATAACTGTAGCAAACTAAAATGAGTAAAAGGCTTATATGAACACTGTAAGCACATTATACTTTTCTGAGGTTTTCCAAATGTTCTAACTGCTTTTCCTAAGTTTTAGCCTAAAAGGATTTTGGGAAACAGTAAGAAAGTAAATAATTAAAAATATTACATCAATAGTGTCTCCATTACAAACTATAGCCTTGTTAAATGTGCAGAAGGGAATAAGACAAATACTTTCAGGTATAATGGCACTAACATAAGTGTTCTTGTTTGCTTCTCTTAAGGCAACAAACAGAAAACTTTCTACTACTCAGGACAAGAATTACAATATATTTGTTTTATTCATTCACTGTGCTTATTAGGAAGATTATTGATCTATACACAAGGCAGAAAACTATTTCCTATAAAGCTGAAGAATAGGAAAGGTAAGCACAACTAGGAGAAACGAATTGAGATATGTTAAAATATATATGCTAAGGATTATTGACACTTGGAAATTTTGCATGGTCTCTTTTAAGGTACTTTGCTATATACCTTTCAGTCTACTGATAACATACACTTTGAAGTATATGTTTGTTTGTTTCATTGTTTGTTTTTAGTTTTCAGTATGTATTGCTGTATGGTCTTTTGTATTTCCCTGGCCCTTAGTGTTATATTTCTCTCTGCCTTTCCGAATCCTAGACATATTTAATTCAGACAGATTCAGAACTAGTAGACCTTGTTTAAGTGCTAGTTCCCCTGTAAACTATTAATAGTTGTAATCTTTTGGGCAAGTCATTTAAACTTTTTGTATCAGGTTTCTTTAGTGGTCAGATGGAATAATATCAGTAATGTTGGACTCACAGAATTTTTGTGGTCACAGAAATGATGTTTGAGGATGTTATTTCATAAACTGCAAAGCCCTGTACTATTTGATATATTATCATAGTCCGTTTACTGTAAGTCTCATTAAATATTTTTTCCTCAAACTTTATCTGCTGTTAGTTATTTTGCTTATTTTCTTTAAAATGTTATACTAAGAGTGTATTACAACTTAGGGATCATCAAATGTTTTCTGTAAAATGTCAGATAGTAAATATTTTGGGCATTGAGGGCCTCATACTATCTTTGTTGTATATTCTGTGCATGTGTTTGTATGTGTATGTGCACAAAAAAGAGTTAACATAGCAGGCCCGATATGACTCTCCTTGGAAAGGCCTACTTACAAGGTTGGCTTGTGGCTGGCATTGTATTGGGTAGGGTTTTCCAGAGAAATAGAACCTACAAGATAGATATGTGTGTAAAAAAAGGGATTATAGAAAATATCTCACATGATCATAAGGTGGAGATGTCCCACAATAGGTCTGCAGCCAGAGAAACAGCTCTAAGACTCGGAAGCATGAAAGCTGGTGCATTTTACTCTGAGGCCTGAGAGGCATCTTCAGGAGACTCTGAAGCAGGGAAGTTAATGCAGTTCCAACCCAAGGCCCAAAGGGAGCTTTAGGCACTGCTGGACTGAGGACCCTCAGATGGCTGTTGGTGAGTCCAAAGTTTAAAGAACTTGGACTCTGTGTGGCTGCAGAGGTCTAGGATCCAGGAGCTGGCAGGAATAATCATAGCCAAGGGATCAGTCGGGGAGCAGGAGTGGAACAGGCAAATGTGCAGGAGTAGAGCACATGGTGCACTCTAGAGGAAAGACGAGTGAGAGAGAGGGAACAGAATGTCACTTCTGTTTGTGCACCCCGCTGATTGGATGGCATCCCCCTACATTGAAGCAGGTTTTCCTCTCTTACCCACTGAATAATATGCCAGTCTTGTGATAGGTTCACAAATACACTTAAAAACATTGTTTCAATAGCCTTTCAAGTATTCTTTAATCCAGTCAAGTAGACACTCAAAATTAACCATCACACCCATTATCCCCATAACTGCTAGGAGTGCCTAAATTGTTCACTGATCACTGTACTTAAATTGCAAACAATCTAAATTATGCTCATTACCTGCTTTCCTTTTAAAGTTCAGGATTTTGGTATGTGCTAGGCAGAGTGTGTTTATGTGCTTAGCCCTCAGTTAAAACCTTGGACAATGTGTATCTAATGAGTGTTCCTGATAGACAACATGTGCTGGAAGAATTAGGTATATGTGTGTGACTCTATGGAGAAAGGACACTTGTAAATTTGTACCTGCTTTGCCCTGGATTTCATCCTATACATCTTTTCCCTTTGATTTTTTCCCCTTTTGTTATGGTAAATCATAGTTACTAGGATGACTATGTGTTGAATCCTGTAAATCTTCCTAATGAATCTGGACAGGGTTTTGAGAATCCTTTAAAAATTTAAAAAGTATATATCCATTCAGAGCTTGCGAGACTTATAGAATTAAGCCACAATGGCTGTAGTTTGCTGAACCTCATTAGAGAATATGTTCATTTCAAATACTTTTCTTTCTCTTTTAACTGTTTCCTTTTTGTTTTATATATACATTCAGAGAACTTTCAGTAAGAGTTACTATTTTATAGAATATTGTTGTTCTTTATAAAAATAGACAGTATACTTGTGGTATCATTGCAGATATTCACCTTAAGTTAATATGTTCATCATCTATAACCTTTTCAGTACTTTATATTGACTTTTATCTCTGTTTTGTTTTATCAAATGTCACAGGTCATCTCAAAACTGAATTCAGTGAGGTCTGTTCTATTATTATTTTAACATAGGTCAGCATTCACTTTTAAGTTTCATATGTGGTTTACCAGAATCTTCTAATGCAGGTTTCTATAGGAAGGGTTGTTAAACTGTAGTCTATAAGCCAAATCTGGTCTGCCATCTGAGTTGTATACTTGTGAACTAAGAATGGCTTTTATATTTTTAAATTGTTAAAATTAATGAGAGAGTGTTTTGTGGTGAGTGAAAAATATATAATTAAATTTCAGCATGTATGAATAAAGTTTAATTGGTAAACAACCATACTTGTTCATTGCCTATTGTGCATTGACTACTTAATACTACACGAGCAGATTTGAATATCTATGACAAAGACCATTTGTTAACAAAGCCTAAAATATTTATTTATTTATATGTTTTTGCCTTAGATTATGTGTTCTTGCTGGAGAGAGACAGAGACAGTGAGAGGGAAACTGAGAAATCACTCCTCAGGGAGCACGGCCGCACCACAATCCATTTTTCTCCATTCTCCTCCCAAAATCTTGGATACGTGTACACACACCCTGCTGTGTTTCAGGCCACTGGGTCTCGGTCTTAAACAGTGGTCAGTCATGTAGGAGTCCAGTCGTGTAACTGCTACGCCATCTGCTGGCCCATAAAATATTTATTGTCCAGTCTTTTGTTGAAAAAGTTTGCTGATCCCTGTCCTACAGTGCTAGAGAGAGAAGTTAGCTGTACCAACATGTTAAGCTGAATTTTTACTACTCCTGACTGAATAAACTCAAGCAGCCAGCCATTGGACTCATATGTCTTCCTGTTGCAAATTTATATTAAGTGATTGGTACAAAATGGATGGTAAAAAATACCTTCACATAGTCCCTATTATATCCCTTGCTGTCTTCGAACTTACTATGTAATATCTTTTGGAGTCTTCTGTATTGAATTACAGCTGTCTTGCCTGGATGCATCGTAGTCTACATGAAAATTCAATCATATTGTTGGATAGAGGCTTGGTTGAATTTTTCTAAGTTTGGCCTGCCTCATGATGCAGTGGTTTGAAGCTCTGTGTAAAGGAAACTAGATCCCAGATGGCTGACCAGCGTTTGGTTTCTGGCCCTGATGGCTTGAAAAACATGCCACGAGCCATACGTGCAGGATCTTGACAGGATGGAGAACTGTAGGAAAAAGAGTTTCATTATGACCAGGCTCCATTGGGGTCTGCTTTCTGTCTTTCTGTTTCTGTCTCTAACATGCATGCATGTGTGACCTTTAGCATAATTCCCCCCCCCCAACTAAATTGTAAATGTGTGCTAGAAATTAATTTTTTCTCTTTCTTTTTTTAAAGATTCAGTATCCCTTACAGATCTGCTGGTTCTGTTTACTCAACTTATCTATTACTCACCAAGTTGTCCAAAGATGGCATCATCTGTACATTCAGGTAATTCTGCCTTTATTGTAAATAGAGAGTACAAAACATCTAAAATAAGCATTCTGTAATCTAGAAGTTTTGAGTGACTTACCTAGTTTGGTAAATAAGTTTCATTAAGAAACAGTATTGAAGGACCAGCAGATGGAATAATGGTTAGATCACTGGACTTCCATGTAGTCGACTGCAGTTCAAGTCCCAGACCCTTAAAACTCATGCTGGGTTCATGTGCATATGTGCCCCAAATCCTGAGAGGAGAATGGAGGAGAAGGGATTGCAGCATGGCCATACCCATTGGGGGGTGATTTCTTGCTGTCTCTATCTCTCAAATGAGTGCTCATACCCTATCGCAAAGATCTCTCTTTAAAAAAAAAGACACAATATTCATAAGAAATTACATTGTTCCTGAAGTAAGCCATGAAACTTTTGTTCATTGATATTTTGAAATATTTCTCATCTATAGCCTTTTCATTCAGAATCATTTTGCTGAGAATTTTAGTGTTCTTTGTTAAGATCAAAATATTCTCAAGAAATGATATTAAGGAAGGTTTGATTGATAGGTACTAATGTGTTCTTTTTGCTATTTTCTATCCTTCACACTTTCCAGGATGTTTTGATCAGCTAGCTTGTTTTGGCTCATATCCAACACTTTAGTTTTTTCAGGGTCTTCATACATTGGAGAATAAGGACAGAAAAAACCTTTACATTTTTTCAGTATAAAATGCGTTTTGGTCTTATGACTATTGACTGGCTTATTAAAATGTTTTAAAATAACATGTAAAAGATAAATTACTGTTTTTCTTTTAAATATGAATGAAAATTTATCCAAAGTAAAACACTTGGTAATAAAACACCCTAGGGCATGGTGCTACCCGCCCTGTGGTAACAAAACACACCAACAATGCGTAGACTTACAGTGTTCTAAAACCATGATGTACTCTAAAAATGAAAAGCTGGTACAAGTTTGAGAAGAACTCACGTGAATAAAATTTAAAAAATGGTTTGGGCCACATATCAGTGCTTTTCCATATCTATCCAACTAGGAGGTTTTAACCTATGCAATTATTAACAACCTGTTGATCCTAACAGTGGTTCTCAGACTTTTTTCTGAATTTGTACATTTACATGTAAAAAGTACTAGCTTAGGTCCCCCTGCTGTTTGTTCCTACAACATACTATGCTCCCTTTATGACAAAATTTAGCCTCTTTATTATAATATCTACTGGATTGTATTAGTCTTGTTTACTTCTTTGTCTTTAGTGCCCAGCATAGTGCCTGGCACTTAGTGGGCATTCAGTTAATAGTAGACAATTAGGTGAATGAATGAGTGGCCATATGTTTATCAGTGATATCTGTCACTGTTGGCCAGCCAGGGTGGTGCAGTGGTAATACAACACTCCGTGATGCTGAAGCCGTCTGAGAAGGCTCCAGGTTCCTGAGATCTGCCTATACACTCTGGGCGTGTGCATGCTTGTGCCTGATACCTGGGATCCCGGGTGACTAGGGCTGGGAATACAATCGTGGTGTGAAGACCTTGTTGGGAGTGCCTGTCTGTCTCTCTCTTCCCCTCTCTCCTTCCCTCTTTCTTTTCTTTCCTCTCTCATGGAAGAAATAAAAAATTTGAAAAAATTCTCTTATTGTAAACAAGCTTTCTTACCTGGAGCTGGTTGAAAAATCACTAAATTTCTTTTTTCCATTTTTCTCTTTGTCAGCTATCAACATAAAATCAGCATATTCATTGAGTATAGAGTATTGTAATATAAATTAAAAACTTGTTTATCAAGTTTAGTATTATACCTTTCTAGGACAGTCTTACATTAAACATTATGGTAGTGAGGATATTAGTCAAATATTTAAAAAATATGTTAATTTGTAAAATTAAAAATCACCTTTCACTGACTTCTCTAACCCTGTTCCGTTTATGTGTATTTATGTTTTTCTCTACCCATTTTAAAAGCAAATCTTAAACATGCTCAGTATCTTTATTGGTTTTATGGTAATGCAAGGAGTATATCAGTTTCCATGAAAGTTTATTTTTGTCTTCCTTCTTTTCTGTCTATGGTGTCATTTTAATAATGCTCATTTAACTTTCTATTAGGCTTAATACTTGAATATTCAACACACAGAATACAAGTGAAAGTGTTTTTAGAAAGAGAAAAAGTTTGTGTTTAATTCAACCATATCTTCAGTAGTGAGCAGCAATTTAATGTCAAATAGTGCATAATCTTATTTTTTGATGTTCATATTGTCATTTATCTGCTTTTTATTAACTTGAAAACATATTAGATTAAATGAGATCCCCTTAAGTTTCAGGTTATAATTTGGTAACACATTGACCTTTGGGCATTTAATTGTATAATTTCTGAATTAAAACCGATAAAAATATTAAGTTAACTTCGCTGTTGACCTATTTTTTTTCTTTTTTTGAGAGATTTTTGCCATAGGGTATATGCACTTCTTAGAGAGAGAGAGAATAGCCTAAAAAAGGGAAAATGAGAAATCATCCCCCAGGGCAGGATGGCTGTGTTACAATCCCTTCTCATCCATTCTCCTCTCTGGATTTTGAGGATGCATTCACTGGTGCCCTATAGCAAAATTTATAAGGTGTGAGTTTTAACCTGCAGGATCCGGGACTTGAACTCCAGTCGACTATATGGGGGTCCAACTCCTTAACCACTGTGCCACCCACTAGCCTCAATGTTGACCTTTTTTAGAACAACAGTACCTAACACAAAAATAAAAGTAATACAAAGAATGTAATGTTTACTATTTTGATTTTTAAAAAGATTTCTTGTTTATCAGAGAATTATTCTCCTGCAAGTATGGTGACTGAAGTTCTGAGGATACTCTGTGATCAAAAAGAATGTGCGATTGAATGCTTGTATACTACTACTGTGATAGACGCACTCCTTCAGCCTATTCACAATTTAATGAAAGGAACTGAGGTTGGTATTATTTACTGAAGAGAAAAAGAGTCTCTTAACTGGTTATTAGTGAATATTCAATAGGACTTTATTTCTAAATTTGCTTTATTTGAAATATTTTATTATGCTTTCTTTCCATTATATGAGCTTATTTTGTGCTGATATAGATTTTGATGATTAAATCATAGCTTATTCAGTTGATTGATTTATTAGTTATGATACTGTAGGAAAAAGTACATGCAACATCCTGATTGTCTTTATTTTTAATCAGACTTGATCTGCTAATGTGAAGAACTTAGTAAAATTATTTTATTAAGAAGCTATTTGTCTTGCAAATGTAATGAATCTTATACATATTTTGTTAATTATTTTGTCTTTTTGTTTGTTTGTTTTAGTGCCAAAGGGCATGTGCGCTTACCAGAGAGAAAATTCTCCAATGAGTTATGGCCAGCACTACAATCTTTTTTCCTCTGTTTCTCCATCTCGTCAGAATTTTGGGCACATGTGCCTTGTTTGTTTTTCAAGTTGCTGGAGATGGGATTCAAACTGTAGTCAGCCACGTGAGATCCAGCTTCCATGTACAGTGCTTAACCCCTGTTGTGAGGCAGGCCTGCTTACTTGTTTTAATGTCAATTTTATGATCATGGAAATAGGGTTATTTTTTGAAGACCACTGTGCTTTATGTTAAGAGCTATTATTGCAATTGTATATGTGGTTCTAGTTCCGAACAGTCTCTATAGTTTGTTTGCACAATATATGCCCTTGCATTATATAATTTAATGATCACACTCAAGGCTGAGAGAAGTGACTTACTTAGGTCACACATTTTACAAGTGGCAGAGTTGGTTCTGTTACTAGTCCTGCTGTCTTCCAGGATATCCTCCACTTATAACTTAGGTTTCTCAGCATTGACTTTTTAAGGATATATAAGCCACTTTCCTGCTTATTGCTTGCTAGAAAAATATTGAAATATTCATCTTGAAATTTACTAACTTCTATTTTCTAGTCTCCTATTTTCTATACTATATAACAGAACATTTGCAGCTTCTACAAAATATCATTATATCTACCTATGTTTATACACTTTTCCTCATCCTAGAAAATCTTAAATTTTGTCCACATGAAAAAGTCATTTTTTCAAGACAGAGTTTATCTGAAATTTCTCTCCATTCTCACTTGTAGAGGTTTTTTTTTTTTTTTTTTTTTTAGGTTTTTGCTATAGGGTGTGTGCACTCTTCAGAAAGACAGACGGACAGAGAGACAGAAAGTGAGAAATCACCCCCCCAGGGGGTGTGGCCACACAGCAATCCCTTCTCCTCCATTCTCCTCTTGGGATCTTGGGCACGCATGCACATGCACCTGGCATGAGTTTAAGCCACTGGGTTGAGGACTCAAACCATGGTTGACTGCATGATAGTCCAGTGACATAGCCATTATGCCTACTGCTGGTCTCGAGTTTTTTTTTTTTTTTTTTTTTTTTTTTTCCTCATTTTATGTACTTTGGTAATTATACTTATATTATGCTTGAACTACTGATATTTATGGAGACCAGCCCTTTACCACATAGTATCTAAGACATCCAGCATCACCCTTCCTTTGGGGCCACTATTATATCATTAGCTCTGTGCTAGGTGCTGCAGATACGAAAGTAAGGCATGATTTTTTTTTTGCCTCTAAGGAAATTGATAGTAGAGGCGAACCTACCTGTAAGAAGAACTATTTAAAATGAGGAATACAAAGCTTTTTAAAAAGTTTATGTAAATATGCATGACAGGATATATATTCTTATATATATGTGACACAAGATTATATATGTATGTACAGGTATGAGAGAAGGAAAATGCTTTAGGTTTTTTGTTTTATTTTTTATATTTTTGCTATAGAGTACATGTAGTCACCCAAGACAGAGGGAATGTGAGAAATATTCTCCCAGCTGGGATGGCCACACTGCAATCCCTTCTCCTTCATTCTTCTCTCAGGATTTTGGGCATGCATGTACACGTGCCCTGCATGATTTCCAAGCCATTGGATCTAAGACTTGAATATTGGTCTGCCCTGTGAGAGTTCAGCACCTTAACTGACTCCAAAAAGTTGTTGTTGTTCTTTTTTTTTTTTTTTGAGAGTTTTTTGCTATAGGGCACATGCACTCGAAAGATAGAGACAGAAAGTGAGAAATCATCCCCCAGGGGGGATGGCCACGCCACAGTCCCTTTTCCTTTCTCCTCTTGGGATCTTGGGCATGCACGCACACGCGCCCGGAGTGAATTTAAGCCCCTGGGTCCAGGACTTGAACCACGGTTGACTACATGGTATTCCAGCAACAGAGCCATTATGCTAACTGCTGGTCCCTCCAAGAAGTTGTTTTAAGAAAGATACCTAGGGCCAGATGGTGTCATGGTGGTTAAGGCAGCTGGATCCTACATGGCCAACCTTGCAATTGGAGTCCAGATTCAGTGGCTTGAAAAACACACCAGGTGTATATGCGTATATGCCCTAGGTTTTGAGGGAAGGAAAAAAATGAAGGAGAAGTGATTGCAGTGTAACCATACCCCATGGGGGTTATGCTTTCTTACTTCATTGTCTTCCTCTTTCTTTGGTGGGCATATGTGCCCTTTGGTAAAATTAAAATAGAAAATATAATATGGGAAGTGATAGATTATCTAATATAATTCAGATTTCTTCTTTAGGTGAGTATATCTGATATCACTAGTTACTCTGACTCAACAAATTATTAGATTCTTTTTGTTGTAAAGTATACATTTTCAGATTTATTTCGGAGAATGTGCATTGGCATCTATGCAGGGGTTGAAAAATAAGCAGACCTCAGAAAGAATAGGAAGTAAGCAGATAAGCTTCTGCATTAACATGGTTCTCCAGGTTTCTGTATTTGCTCTGTGCTGTTTTGCTGTATATCGGCCAAGGCATTTTAGTACTTGTACATAAAATCAAAAGTGAGGAATATGATTGGTTTAGTTTGTTTTCATAGTAGCTGACATTTGCTATTGGCCAGCACATGAATTGGCTGTTCCTATTATGGTGTACACTCATGACCCGGTTGGGTATGGGAGGGAATGGTATCCCTTGGAAAGGATGGCAGTGTGTCAGATATTATATATAATTGTTTCAGATATACAGGAACCCAGTGGATTGGAAGTAAAATGAAAAATAGAAACAGGGACTTTGATATTCATCAACCGGAATTATATACAAAACTGTAACAGGAGCAGCAATTCTCAATAACTGGTTTGGGCGAAAAATCTATTTATTTGCCTCATCAACTGACTGGTAAAAGAATATAATCTGATGACACATTTAATTCAGGCATATTATTTCATAGCCAAACAAATCATTACTTAGGTTGTTGTGGTAATATAACTTTATTAGACTACATACCACCCTTGAATTTTCGTCTGGTGTTAGCATGTCATAAAATTATATGATTTGTCTTGTTATTTTTTTAATATACAGGCTGCTCCAAATTGCTCTGAAACAGCTTTAATTCACATAGCTGATATCTTGGCAAGAATTGCTTCTGTTGAAGAAGGACTTATTTTACTTCTTTATGGAGAAAACATCCATTCTTCTGAAGAAGAAAGGTATGTGCCTGTATTTTACATTTGGAGCTAATGAGGTTTGTTGGTTAGCCACTAAGAACACTTTAAATGAATATTTAAAAAGTTAAAGTGGGTAGGGCCAGCAGATGGCATGGAGGTTAAGGTGCTGGATCCTACATGGTGAGATGTGTGGTTAAAGTCCCATACCCAGTGGCTTGAGACTCACACTGGGTGCATGTGCATGCGTGCCCAACATCCTGACGGAAAAGGGGATTGTAGCATGGCCATCTCCCATAGGAGGTGATTTCTCTCTTTCTCTCTCTCTGGTAAGTACACATGCCATATAGCAAAAACTTAAAAAAAAAAAAAGGTGAAGGGGTAATTATGATTATGGACTGTTTATGCAGGGTAGGTCTTGATGTCTGTAATTTCAAAATAAGAATAGGAGGGCTTACCCTAGATGAGATCTTTTCTCCTTTTTATTTGCTACTTTGGGCTTTCTCTTGTAGACTTTCAGCCACATAGTTGATTTAAGTCTTACACCGAGCAAGGGTGCACAAAGGAGAAAATAACTTATATTTTCTCTTCTACCTTCTCTACTGTTACGTAGTTCTATCTCCTTGTTTAACCAATGTTAACATTTAGGCTTCTGGACTTTCTCTGTGCTCACAATAACGTGATGTATCAGGCAAACATATATATATATATGTGTGTGTTTTATCTCCTCTTCACAAAAATGTTGTCATTATAGGCATTACTCTGCAATTTGATTTTTAATGTAACCCTGGGCTTTTTACTAGATGAGTATAGAATGAAACATTATTTTTAATAGCTGTTTTATACTTTTTCGTGTGACTTTACCATAATTTATTCACACATATCCCCTATTAATGGACATCAGGTGTGTCTAGGATTTTGCCTTCATAAATAACACTGCCGTAAATAAATATTCTTTCTTTTTCAGCCCATTGATGTGATAAATCACATTAATTGATTTTTCAAATGTTGAACCAATTTTAAATAGCTGGAATAAATCCTGCTTGGTTGGTGTGTATAATTCATCCTAAATATTGTTGACTTTGATTTGCTGTTTTGTTTTTTGTTAATTTGTTAAGGCACATATGCTCATGAGAGAAAGAGTGAGAGAAAGAGAGCGTCTCTTGTGGAGAACAGTTATGCCTTAGTCCCTTCTGTCTCTTCTCTACATTCTTTTGGGATTTTGGGCACATATACATGTGTTCAGCATGTTTCTCCAACAGCTGTGTCTGGGACTCCAACTGCAGTCGACTGTGTGTGATCCAGCTGCCTTAACCACCACATCACTGTCCAGTTCAACTTGTTACTATTTATTGAAGATTTTGCCTCTGTACTTATGAGAGATAATCAGTCTCTAGTTTTTGTAATGTCTTTGATCTTGGTATTGTGGGAATGCTGACCACATAATATGCTATGAATTACTCCTTTCGCTTCTGTCCTACGGAAGTAATTTTAGAGAATGACTATAACTCCTTCCTTATGTGTTTGGTAGAACTCACCAGTGAACCAATGTGAGTGTCGTGTTTTTTATTTTGGACAGTCATTAATGATTGATTTAATTTTTTTAAAAAATTATTTTCTTTTTAGTCATAACATATGAGTATGTACGTGTGCATGGACAAGAGGGAAAATGCACCCTCTCCCCCTCCAAATGGAGCCGGGTCATGCTGTGATGCTTCTGTTTCAAATTGTCTGTCTTATTACAGGAGAATCCTGGCACCTGTGCATGCATGCCCTGTGTCTTACCACCAGGGCTGGGATTTGAATCCCAGTTGACCACATGGGAATCTCCTTCCATTGCCCAACGTGTGATAGCTGTGATTCAATTTCTTTAATAGATTTAGACCTGTTTGGATTGTTTTTCTTTTTGTGTGAATTTTTGCAAATTTTGTCTTTGAGGAGTTTGGTCCATTTATCTAGTTCATGAAATTTGTGGCCATACAGCTAAACTGTTCATAATATTTTCTTATTTTTGTAATGTCCATGGGATAAGTAATAATGGCCCCTCTTTCATTTCTGATATTAGAAATTTGTATTTTTCTCTTAATTAACATTGTGGTTTTGATAGTGATTTGTCCCCCCAAAGGTTCACGTTTTAAAATTTGATGTTGGGAATTGGTGAGGCCCGTTTGGCAGTGATCAGATCATGGTGATTACATCATGGAGGCGACAGTTGTGATTAGATTAATGGTGGCTCACAGATCCAGTGATGCCTAGCTCTTGTGAGAAGGGGTTAGTACTTAGGAGAGCTGGTTGCCATGTAAGAGAGCTGCCCACCATGCACATGCTTTCTCAGCATACTCCTGCATATTTGCTTCTGTCAGCTATATTGTAGATTGGCCTGATGCCAAGCCTATACCTTTGGTCTT
Source organism: Tupaia belangeri chinensis (assembly GCF_000334495.1). Lineage (NCBI taxonomy): Eukaryota > Metazoa > Chordata > Mammalia > Scandentia > Tupaiidae > Tupaia > Tupaia belangeri. Next base: position 1,563,039 of record NW_006209642.1, read on the forward strand.
CCCGCCCATCGGAACTGTGAGTCAGTAAATCCCCATTCCTTTATAAATCTTCCAAACTCAGATCTGTTCGCAAACAATAATGGACTAAGACACTAAATTTGACAAGCAGCTTGTCAGTTTTACTGCTCTTAAAAGCTAGCTTTTGGGCCTAAGCACAGTGTGAGAATTGGTAGGGCTGTGTTATGTGAGACTGGGGCTGCACGAGGGGCTTGAGTTCAGTTCCTAAACCAGTGTCAACATCTGAGCATAGTAGTTTCTGCATGTAATCCTAGCTAGCTAGGAGGCGGTGCAGGAAAATTGACATGGTGCAATCCTATAAAAATTCCTTTCTCTCTCTCCCTCTTTTTCTTTCTTATTAAAAAACAAACATACGAATTCTAACTTTTTTTTTCTCTTTCCTATTTTAAATTTGATTGATTTCTAATTTTTATGTGTTTTTTTCTTCTTTTGGTTTTAATTTACTTTTTTCTAGTTGTCTATGGTAGAAACTTAGATGATTAATTTTATTTTTAATAATTTATGCTTAAATGCCATAAAATTCTTTCTAAATATTGCTTTTGCTGCATCCCACGCTTGTTGATACATTTCATCTTTTATTTCAAAATATTTTCAAATTTCTCTTGAAACTTCTTTAATCCTCTGGTTTTTTTTTTTTTTTTTTGGTCTGCATCCATACTTTGTATAATTTCTATTTTTTTTAAGCTTAAGGCATATTTTAATGGGTCATAATATGGTCCCACGGTGAATCCTCCATGTCACTTTATATATTCTGTTCTTGTTATATACAGTACAACCACTCATCACTTTACAATGTACTTGGGTAATGACTGTTCAGACTTAGGACCAGTTCTCTAACGTGGAGAATCCCTTCTCAGTCTTTGTCTTGTTCCCATGGGTGGTATTTGCTTACGATATTATGAATTTTATTTATAAATTTGTACTTTATTGCCCACTCCTTGTAATAATTAGAATAAAAATGATTACACAAGATTTATATTATTGTGTTGAGGTCTGTCTTGTTTTCTGGTACTTGTCTAATGTATGATTTTTGTACGGATAGAATTATATTATTCTACTGTGGTGTTGCATGCAATCTATTGAAAAATATTGATACATACCCTGTGGTGCCATGACACACCACAAGACATCCACCCTTAAGCTCCTCACTTATCAAGCAATCCACTTAAAGACCTACTCTTAAAATAGAACTTGGTTATTAGGAGAGGAGTGGCTTTATTCTATAGATGTCAATTATACCCTGTTGATCAATGGTGTTGTTCAGTCCCACTGTGTCCTTACTGACTTCCTACTAAATTTTGTCAATTATTGATAGAAGGGTGTTGAAATCTCCAATAATATTAGTAAATTGTTCTATTTCTTCTGACAATTCTATCAGTTTTTGTTTCATATGTATTGCTGCTTTGTTGTATACAGTTCGATCTTAATTTTTTAAAAATCTATTTTTATTGTTCATCATTGTTTGTGTGTCCAGTGTACCTATACATTTTGATATATTTTTTTTTCTTGGTAGTCATTCTATATTGCCTTTTTGCTCTTAAATGTAGGGCTTCCTTAAGGATTTCTTGTGAGGCTAGGTTAGGAAAAGCAAAAGCAAATTCCTCCAGACTTTGCTTGTCTAGACTTTATTTCTCCATTTATTCTATAGGGTGGGCATATTGAGTATTGTATTTTTAGTAGCTTTTTTTTTTTCCTTCAGAATTTGGAATATATGGAATATATCATTCCATTCTCTCTGGACCTGCATTGTTTCTGCTAAGAAATCTATAGTTAGTCTGATGGGTTTTCTATTATGTATAACTTTTCTCTTGCTGCAGTCCAAATTCTCTTTATCTTTTGACTTTTTAATTATTATATGCCTTTCTGGACCCCTATTTGGGCTGAATCTTTGAGCTTCCTCTCTTTTCATTTTTCTTGTTTTAAATGTCAGAGTATGTGCGTGCCAGAGAGAAAAGTACCTCTCAAAGGAACATGATCGTGTCACTATCCCTTTTCCCCATTTTCCCGTCCCATCAGGATTTTGAGCATGCATGCATGCACTTGTACCCAGTGAGTTTTTAAGGATGCTGGGGTTGGGATTTGAACTGTGGTCAGGTATGTAAAATCCAGCACCCTCCACTTGGTGCTTAACCTCTATTCTATTGGGATGGCTCAGAGCTGCTTCTATCTTAATGACCGTATCACTTTCAATACTTAAAAAGTTTTTAGCTATTATTTTATCAAATAAGTTTTCAGTCCTTTACCCTTGTGTCTTTTTTTCTGGAATACCTGTGATTCAAATAATTATTTATTTTACTATACCACATAAATCCTCATTGTTTTTCATGTTTGTTTTCTAGTAGTCTTTCTCCTGATTGGATGATATCTAAGGATTTATCTTGCAGGGCTGAGTTTTTTTCTGCTGGTTCTAAACTGTTGTTGAAGATGTCTGTTGTAATTTTAATTATATTTATTGAGTGCTTCATTTCTGTTTGATTCTTTTTTATAATTTCTACCTCTGCTGAATTTCTCATTTGACTTTATACAGGTTTTCTGATTTCATTAAATTGCATTCAGTATTTTATTGTGTTGTGCTGAATTTCTGTAGAAACATTTATAATTTAATTTTAGGTATCTCAAGAATTTCATCTTTGAGATCTATTAATGGAAAATTATTGTGCTCCTTTAGAGGTGTTAAGTTTCCTTGCTTTTTCTTTTTTGTTTCCCTTTGTTGATTATCTGTGCAGTGGGATATTAACTGGAGCTTAGTTTTCAAAGTAGTTGGTTTCTTATTCTTGAGAATATACTCTTTAATGTTGATTAGACAGGATTCGTTGGTTCTGAGTGGGTATAGTTATATAGTCTCCACAGGTTTTCTTTCATTGTATTCACTGACTGTTGTAATCATGAGGGCCTTAGGGTTCTAGACTTTGTGCGTTTGTAGTAGTAGTGGTTTAATTTTGTTGGGTGTGGGGATCACCAAGTAAGCTTCTTGGCTGTAGGAAGTGGTTGTAGCTTGGGGGGGGGGGGGTGGGGGGTGCAGGCCCTAG
>NW_006209642.1:1566116-1586322 GCF_000334495.1 Tupaia belangeri chinensis
GGGGGGGGGTGTGTGGCCTGCAGCCTCTAGGGAACCTGTTGACCCCCAACAGTGAGAAGGGAGCACTTACCTAGGAAAGCAAGGCTGAGAGTAATTCATTACTGTTTTCTATTTGTTACCTTTGTTCTTTGTCTTTTATTTATTTTTTTATTTTATTTTTTTTTTAATAATTTGCTATGGGCACATGCACTTGCGAGAGAGTAAGAGAGAGAAATCACCCTCACCCCATCTCATGGGGAATGTCCCCTTTTCTCCATTTTCTGCCTCCTACAGAATTTGGGCACTGGTTCTGAGGTTCAGACTTGGCCATGTGGGATCCAACTCCCACACCTCTAGGCCATAGGCAGGCCCTGGTTTTGTTTTGCTTTTCATTCCCTTTAGCCTTCTCTGACTTTGATCTTTTAAAATAAATCAATTTTTTCTCCTAATTTTGTCTATCAGCTATACTATTGTTTGGCTCGCAACAAAATTATAAATTGTTTGTTACAACAAAATTAGTTTTAATTAATTAACATTTAATGCTAATTAACATTTTTTACTGTTTAGCCATCTTTTAAATAACATTGTATCACTTAACAGGCAGAGCAATGACCTTATAAAATGATTTCCAATTCCTCTATCCTGTCCCTCACAACATTTTTGTCATTCATTTCACTTTTCCATAAACTATGATTACAAAGTACTACTTTACAATTATTATTTTGAACAGACTTATTCATTAGATCAATTCATAGGTAAAGTGAAAGTATTTTATTTTATTTTGAGAAATTTTTGCTATAGAGCATGTGCACTCACTGGAGATACATAGAGAGAAAGAGACAGAAAGTGAAAAATTACCTTCTTGGGAGGTGGTCACGCTATAATCCCTTCTACTCTATTCTTCTCTGAGAATTTTGGTCATGGATTTACATGTACCCAGTGTGTTTAAAGCTGCCAGGTCTGGGACTCTAAACTGCGGTTGACCATGTGCAGCCTATTAGCCACTATGCCACCTGCTAGCTCTGGTTTTAGTTAAATGTCTTATATACTGGATTTTTTTCATTTCAGTAGGATCATTTTGAAAGTGGTATTGCTGGATCAGAGGACATGCACATTTTAAATTTCGGAGATTTTGCCTGATTACTTTCCAAAATATGGTAAAATTTGACCTTCTTGCCAGCATCTGTAAGACGTATGAGGAGTGCCCTTCTTTTCATATTTTTATCAGACTGCATAATCAGTTTATAACTATTTTGGCAACCTGATGGGTGAATGATCTTGTTTTGGTCCATGTTTATCTTTCTTTCATTAATTTTGAACATTTTGTTGCGTCGGTGGAATTATGGTTTTTGATTACATTAATTTGTTTGATAGTAATGTTCCTTTCCATACCTCTTGTCCATTTTTAATTAGTTTTTTTTTATTGACTCAAACTTTTATGTGAACACAGTAAATATGTAAGGCCTGTTATACAGAGCAGCAGGTTTTTTTTTTTTCTTGCTCTTTAGAGCCAGCTACTTTCAGCTATTTTAGATATTTCTTTCAGTGTGTGTATATATTATCAAATGATGCACTTATTCTACTTATTGATTGTTATCATATTTAGTTTTAGGCATCAGTCATTGACTTTTTACAGTTGATAAGTCTTTCCTGCTTCTACCACGTAGACAGTTAGATTGATAGACCTAGTCCTTTCCACCCCATCAGTGCTATACTGTTGTACCACAGCCTTGTTTAGAGTTGTACAGTCCTGTGAATGCTTCACAGTTGAGCCATGTAATATACTGTTACTATTTTTTCTTCCTTTCACAACTGTTTGTTTTCTCTGGATTTAATAAATTTCTTTTTTATTTTTTTTTTTGTTTGCTGGCAGAATTTTCAGTGTACTTAGCTTTCAATGTATTGCTAAGTCATGCACTTTTGTCTTTCCTAATTGATTAATTTTGTCAGTATATTCAAATATTAGACAAATTTTGCCAATTTAATTACAGAATTTGGGCACTGGTTCTGAGGTTCAGACTTGGCCATGTGGGATCTAACTCCCACACCTCTAGGCCATAGGCAGGGCCTGGTTTTGTTTTGCTTTTCATTCCCTTTAGCCTTCTCTGACTTTGATCTTTTAAAATAAATCAATTTTTTCTCCTAATTTTGTCTATCAGCTATACTATTGTTTGGCTCGCAACAAAATTATAAATTGTTTGTTACAACAAAATTAGTTTTAATTAATTAACATTTAATGCTAATTAACATTTTTTACTGTTTAGCCATCTTTTAAATAACATTGTATCACTTAACAGGCAGAGCAATGACCTTATAAAATGATTTCCAATTCCTCTATCCTGTCCCTCACAACATTTTTGTCATTCATTTCACTTTTCCATAAACTATGATTACAAAGTACTACTTTACAATTATTATTTTGAACAGACTTATTCATTAGATCAATTCATAGGTAAAGTGAAAGTATTTTATTTTATTTTGAGAAATTTTTGCTATAGAGCATGTGCACTCACTGGAGATACATAGAGAGAAAGAGACAGAAAGTGAAAAATTACCTTCTTGGGAGGTGGTCACGCTATAATCCCTTCTACTCTATTCTTCTCTGAGAATTTTGGTCATGGATTTACATGTACCCAGTGTGTTTAAAGCTGCCAGGTCTGGGACTCTAAACTGCGGTTGACCATGTGCAGCCTATTAGCCACTATGCCACCTGCTAGCTCTGGTTTTAGTTAAATGTCTTATATACTGGATTTTTTTCATTTCAGTAGGATCATTTTGAAAGTGGTATTGCTGGATCAGAGGACATGCACATTTTAAATTTCGGAGATTTTGCCTGATTACTTTCCAAAATATGGTAAAATTTGACCTTCTTGCCAGCATCTGTAAGACGTATGAGGAGTGCCCTTCTTTTCATATTTTTATCAGACTGCATAATCAGTTTATAACTATTTTGGCAACCTGATGGGTGAATGATCTTGTTTTGGTCCATGTTTATCTTTCTTTCATTAATTTTGAACATTTTGTTGCGTCGGTGGAATTATGGTTTTTGATTACATTAATTTGTTTGATAGTAATGTTCCTTTCCATACCTCTTGTCCATTTTTAATTAGTTTTTTTTTATTGACTCAAACTTTTATGTGAACACAGTAAATATGTAAGGCCTGTTATACAGAGCAGCAGGTTTTTTTTTTTTCTTGCTCTTTAGAGCCAGCTACTTTCAGCTATTTTAGATATTTCTTTCAGTGTGTGTATATATTATCAAATGATGCACTTATTCTACTTATTGATTGTTATCATATTTAGTTTTAGGCATCAGTCATTGACTTTTTACAGTTGATAAGTCTTTCCTGCTTCTACCACGTAGACAGTTAGATTGATAGACCTAGTCCTTTCCACCCCATCAGTGCTATACTGTTGTACCACAGCCTTGTTTAGAGTTGTACAGTCCTGTGAATGCTTCACAGTTGAGCCATGTAATATACTGTTACTATTTTTTCTTCCTTTCACAACTGTTTGTTTTCTCTGGATTTAATAAATTTCTTTTTTATTTTTTTTTTTGTTTGCTGGCAGAATTTTCAGTGTACTTAGCTTTCAATGTATTGCTAAGTCATGCACTTTTGTCTTTCCTAATTGATTAATTTTGTCAGTATATTCAAATATTAGACAAATTTTGCCAATTTAATTTAATACAGCTGTTTTTTGAGCTTTCTGACATTATTTAGGACTAGTTGCTGCCTTGATTTTGTATATAACTTTTATCAATATTATGGGAAGGTCTTATCCTATTTTTTCCTCTTTCTGGGAGACTTTTAGTCTTCCGTTGCCTACTACTGTTCAGAAATTTTATGTTTCTTCATGATGATCCACTTATATTTACTTGGACATTTTTATCTGAAGATTTATACCTTTCAGCGTAGGGGAAATAGATTTGTTCTGTTTTCTCTACTGAAAATCCTGTTTAGATTTGGACTGAACCTTGTCCTGTTTTCTTTCTCTCTCTCTCTCTCACTTTTTTTCTTTTTACTTTTTTCTAACTCGTATATTCCACCTGGGAAATTCTTCACTTTTTTCTAGCCCTTATATTGAAATTGAAATTTTCATTCAAGTTGTAATTTTTCTTCAAAGAGTACATTTTTGATTCTAGCATATTATTGTGTTTTCTGGTACAATAATTTCTTCTACCCCTCTGAAGGTAATGATGTTTTCATCTTTCATATTTTCTTTTTTCCTTCTCAATTTCTTCTTATATTTTTGATCTAGGTCTGTCTTTTAAATGAACAGTTTCTTCAAATGTTTGAAAATCAATAAAAAGCTGTTTGAAACTGGAAGAAAGTGAGGTGTCATTTGTGGCTATCTGGGAACCTTGGCATTGCATTTTTTGGGAAATCCCTAATGTACTGTGTTTGGTTTTTTATTTGTTCTGGTCAGATGCCGTAGAGCTGCTTGAAGAGTATGATCCTATGGGAGACATTTGGGTGGAAACGTTGATGGGTCTCAAGCTTTAATGCTATGAATGAGCTTTGATTTAATCTTATGGTACTCTCTGCACCCTTTTTCATGATCTCTGCTTATCTTTCAAGAAGCACACTGGACTGGAAGCATGAAATGTGGAAGGGAATCTGAAGGCCAGATGTTTTCTTTAACTGCCTTTCAGATAGTTCTTGTATTTGCAGCCCCACTTTTACCTCTAAGTCTAGACAGAGTGGTATCACCAGTTCTTGGAGGTTCTGTAAATAAATTGGGTTGATTCTGCTGTGACTGATAATTGAGGTTTTCCAATCATGATTTATTCTTTGTTTCTATACTTAACAGGTTCCAAAATTTTACTGCCATATTCTTTCCGTTCTCCTTGTCTTTAGAGGCTTTTATGCGTTCTGAAAATTTCTCTTTTTAAATTTTAGTGTTTATGAAGGGAGAAAATGTGAATTTATGTGGTCAGTCTGCCCTATTTAAAACAGGTTTCTATCCTTAAATAATAATTCTTTCTTAAAATTAGAAAGACTGTCCGTTTCAGTTCTATATTTTTTTACTATCTCTTAACCTATTTTTTCTTATGTAAACATTATCAATTTATATGTAATCACATTTTTTTCTAATAATTATTTTGATTTCTAGTTTTTTTTTTCTTTTTTTTTTAAAGTCTCAATTATATTGACTTTAAAAAGACATAAAATATTGTAATTTCTTCTGGCTCTTTATTATGTAGTTAAAAGTACATATTCTAATGATTCATATTGGCAAAAGACTAGAATCATATCAAATATCTGGTAACAAGAAGCTGATTGATTAAATTATGCCCACACAGTGAAGCACGGAACAGCTAGCTATAAAAAGGAATTAAGAGTATTTTTGTATACTGTTGTGGAATTATCATCAGGATATATTGTTAGTGATAAAAGATACAGAGGAATGTTTATAAAATGCTGCGTTTTGTATAATGGAAGGGAATATGAATAAATCATACTGGTTTATATTTTTCAAAAGGACATATTGGACAAATCTCAAAACTATGAAAATAGTATTAGGGGAAGGGAGAGAAAAAAATGTAGGAAGACAGGTATGGATAAAATGTAATCTGGAATTGTACCTGTATCTTAAGTAGATTTTCCTTTGGAATCATGTAGTTATTTTACATACTAAATGTAAAAAAAAATTAAATAAAAAAATTAGGAACCTCATGATGGCACAGTGGTAAAACACTTTGTAAGGCAGTTCCTACATGGGAATGTTCTGAGTATAAGTACTGACACTTCTCTGAGTACTCTTGTCATAGGCCTATCCATGATTTGAGGCTGGCTGAAGGGTGGGGATAGATCAGTTTTGAGACGTTGCTAGGGTGCTTGCTTGCTCCCTTTCTTTGTGTCTCTTGCTCATGAAATAAGGAAATATTAAAAAAAAAAGTCTCAACTTTTAAAAGCTTCAATATATGTAAAGGTAAACGTAACCATCTATAAAGTTAGTGAATACCCAAGAAAAGAATTATTTCAAGTGATCTAATTTTGATTGAACAATTCTAGTGGGGTATATTTTAAGGTAAAGGAAAAAACCTATAAAGTAAGCTTAAACTGCATCAGCATATGTTTAGAAGTATAATAGTGTTGTCATTGCTATTTTGAAACTTAGGTGTAATTATAAGATAAAAGAGATAAGTAATGTTATAAGGAACTAAGATTTTCAATGTAAGAGAAAAAAGTATATAATTAAAGAAGTTGAAAAAACCTTGAATTTTTAATTCATAACAGAAATACGACTAAGTTATTTTTTCAAATTATATTTTTCCTAGTCCTACCTCTGAAAAGGACTAGAAGTAATATAAACTCTTTTTTTTTTTTTTTTTTGAGAGGTTTTCGCTATAGGGCTCGTGCGCTCGCCAGACAGACAGAGAGAGACATAGAGACAGAAAGCGAGAAATCACCCCCCTGGGGCGATGGTCACGCCGCAATCCCTTCTCCTCCATTCTCCTCTCGGGATCTTGGGCACGCACGCACACACGCCCGGCGTGAGTTTTAAGCCACCGGGTCCAGGACACGAACCGCGGTCGACTGCGTGGGAGTCCAGCGACATAGCCATTACGCTAACTGCTGGTTCCCAAGAAGTAATATAAACTCTTTAACATTGAGTTGGTGTCTGTATTATGGTCTCTGAATATCTTTTTTTCCTACAAAGAGGCAGGAAACCTTGAAGAAATGGCCAATTTGATCAGGTTCAGGAAATATGCAGGATGATCCTGGGGTATTATATCATTCTAGAAAGTAAAAGAGATGTCTAAGACCAGTGGAATGGTGTCAAAAATACCTCAGCTAACCAGAACGGATCTCTGACTGGTTTCAGATGGACAGTTTGAGAATCAAATAAATAATGGATGCAATGGATTGAAATATGTAAAGTGTATAAAAATGAATTTTAATAGATACTAAAATAAAAAATGAACAAAAAACAGAGTTTGCCAGTTACCTGTTGAGGTTTCTAGGATACCCATCAACCTTTACTTTGCAAATTGAGAAAAATATTTAAGCATTTTCTACCCATTCTTTATTAATATTTTAGCTTAATAAGTTTTTGAAGTTTTTCATAGAATTCTTGCTGATAAATGCAAAAGAAGTCATTTTAAAATAAAATCACTATTTGGAAATCTTTAATGAAATAATGGATCTAGGAATTGATTATCAATAAATGCTAAAATCATTAGGCAAAAGGTAAATGAGAAGAGTTTCTTGCTGGTGAAATCAGGCTGATACCTCCGGACCAGCTGGTTTTTAGCACAACTGAAACTGGGATAACCAGATATGTGCCTCATGCATTAGGAGAAGTACAGAGAAGCAACAACCTATGAAATTATTTTGCAAGGGAAAAAAAGGAAAGGAAATTAAAAAAAAAATGAACTTAAATTTAACTTAAGTCTTACATCTCATTATCACCCTTTGGGAATTATGGAGAACTAGAGAAATGAGTTAAATGACACCATGGTGAAGCAGTAATCCAGTAAAAAATAAACGGGTGAAACAGCTGTTTCTCCAAGAGTCTGTGAAAAAGAAAAGAGGGGACCTAAATAACTACAACAGCCCAATGCACTCTATGACAAACCTGTCATAAAAATATGTCTTTAACACAATTGGAATTTTGAAAGGGGCTGACTAACAGTTGATGTTAAAATATTATAATCTTGTTAGATGGTCTATAGGCATTTCTTTTTTTGAGAGGTTTATGCTATAGGGCATGTGCGTTCGCCAGAAAGACAGAGACAGACAGAAAGATAGAAAGTGAGAAATCACCCCCAAGGGGGGATGGCCACGCCGCAGTCCCTTCTCCTTCATTCTCCTCTCAGGATCTTGGGGATGCACGCACATGCACCCGGTTTGAGTTTAAGCCACTGGATCCGGGACTCGAACTGCAGTTGGCTACATGGTAGTTTGCGACATAGCCATTATGCTAACTGCTGGTCTATGGGCATTTCTAATAGAAACTTCTATTAGAAATGTATAATGGGTAAAATAACATGATTTTCAAAATTTATCATATAATACTCACGAGAAGGTCAGGGAATAGATAAAACAAGCCTGGTGTTATGTTCATAACTGTTGAAGATGGATGAGGGATACATGGAGTTCAGTATCCTACTCAATCTACTATTTGCTCTTTTATCATTATTTTCTTAAAAAAAAAAGTTAGAAAAAATTAAATGAAAGTGCGCTGTTCTGGGGCCAGACAGCCTAGATTTGAGTTCTGGCTCCACTTCACACAGCTGTGTGGTATAGTGCAGGTTACTTAACTTCTGTAAGCTTTACCTGTATTTCCTTATCTGTAAAAATTAAATAAGAATAGATCTACTTCTTAGGGTTATTGTAAGAGAAATGAATGAATACATATTAGATGCTTAGAACAGTGCTTGGCACATAGCAGATATTAAGTTCTTATCTATTATTACTACTGAAAGTGTCTTAGCCTTTGAGAGGGAGAACTAAGTCCTATTGATGGGATGGAGAACTTATAAATAAGTTCTAGACGTGGAAAATTTAGGATTATGTTTTCATCACAAAATCCAGATTTCTTGCATATATGGCCATGGCCCCATGGTATCAAGTTCATTGTGGCTTTTCCTTATTTGTGTTTTGTTTTCTTCATCCCACTGAAACTGCTCTCATTACTAGAGTCTGCACATGGTTGGTAACGGGAGTATTGGCATGTTTGAGAAAATCTAGAGGAAGACTAACAGGGAGCCAAACAAATGAGAAGTTCTTGTGACACGGTGAGATTGTATGACCTTGGAATCACTTTTAAGTGTTCTCTTTTTAGTCCTACAGGTGCTCATATAATTGCCCAGTTCTCGAAAAAGCTTCTCGATGAAGATATTTCTATTTTTTCTGGATCAGATATGTTGCCTGTGGTTAAAGGAGCTTTTATTTCTGTGTGTCGCCAAATATATGGTACATGTGAGGGCCTGCAAGTGTTAATTCCTTATAGTTTGCATGAATCTATAGCAAAGGCATGGAAGAAGGTAAGTGTTTTCAAGCTGCCCTTTTTTTTTTTCCCCTTGCTAATCTTTATTTCAAATATAGGCACATTATAGCATAATTCTGTGGATTTTACTCAGGCAAACACTTTACTATCACAATACTTTAGAGGATGTAATGCTTTTTCAGTGGGACAAATTTCTAAGACTTTACTATGAAGTTTTTTCTTCTGGTAGGAGAAGCTTTCGATAAATTCTCCTTGTATAAACTTAACATTCCGCTTTAGAAACTATTTTTCTGTTATGGATACTGGCAACCATAGGCAGTAGACATACATACTAGGCATCAGTGGAGTACTAAGTCTTTTTTTATGATTTTTATATGGTTTATTTGTAAAATACTTTATATGATATATAATTGATAGCCAAATAATTTAAATTTTAATCAAGGATCAAAAATAAAAATGTAATATAAGGGCCCACTCTGTGGCCTAGTGTTAAGGGAGCTGGATCCCAAATGGCTAACTTTTGTTTGAGTCCTGGTCCCAGTGGCTTGAAAAACACCTGCCAGATGCATATGCATGCATGCATCCAAACTGCATAGGACAGAGAGATGGCAGCAAAGGGATTGAGGCATGACTATGCCCTTTTAGGGTGTCCTTACTTTCTCTTTGGCAAGCATATGGGCCCTCTGGCAATTACAGAATCACAGTGTAAGAAATTTTATAAGTACTGTTATAGGTAAAAAAAAAAATAACATAATCTCTTATCCTTTTTTAAAGACAAGTTTGCTCTCAGAAAGAAGTCCTACTCCAGTAGAAGGTTCTGATTCTGTGTCTTCAGTAAGCCAGGATTCCCAAAATAGGTAAGCACTATTGATTAAAGTCCTTTGTTTATTATGTTTACTGAAATAATCTTTAAATAATTTAAGAAAATTGAATACTATAGCAAACATGTTTTTATAAGGAAGGTTGCTGTATACATACAGGCTCAAGGAAAATTACAATTTAGAGAAACTTTGGAGATCACATGATACTTGTAGCCTCAGTCAGCCACGTGGGAATCTAGTGCCTCTAACCACTGCACCACCTGCAGGCCCCCAGTCACTTTCATTATCAGTATTTAAAGCTATTAATGCATCGTCTTTTGGATTAGGTGGTAATTGATAGATCTGTTATCAGGATAATTGCCTTCCTTTTATAGGTCATATCTTTTCTCTGATAACTTTTTCCTTTTTTCTCCCATATTTGCTATTTCTGTGTGATTTATATTGCTTAGTACTTCGAACAATCTTTTAATCTATAGACTAAAATGAAATCTTGCATCTATTCTAGAAAACACGCAGTATAATCTTTTAAAAAAACGTTACTTGACAAATAATAATTTTATGTACTGTGTTGTCAGAAAAGTCATGTATGTATTTTTTTTTGGAGAGATTTTCGCTATAGGGTACTTGTGCTCGCCAGACAGACAGAGAGAGAGACAGAGAGACAGAAAGCGAGAAATCACCCCCCGGGGGGATGGTCACGCCGCAATCCCTTCTCCTCCAGTCTCCTCTTGGGATCTTGGGTATGCACGCACACGCGCCCAGCATGAGTTTTAAGCCACCAGGTCCGGGACGCGAACCGCGGTCGACTACGTGGGAATCCAGCGACATAGCCATTACGCTAACTGCTGGTTCCCTGTATTTCTGTTTTTCTATGCAAAAATATGTCATGACTTTTCTGATGACCTAGTATTTATGAAGATAATGTCTTTCATATATTCCTTCTTTTTTTCTTCTCTTGGGGCTCTTGTTAGTTTTTTTCTGGGAGAAAGTTGTGGCCTTCCTTATGGAAGTATTCAGAGAATGGAGCCAATAGTTGGTGTGGTGGTTAAGGGCATTGGACTCCCACATGACTGACCATAGTTTGAGTCCTGGATATGGCAGCTTGCTTTCTCATTCTTTCTCTCTCTTTCTCTCTCTGTCATTCTCTGGTCAAGTTATTTAAATTAAAAAAAAAGTTTTCAGAGAAACAGCGACATTATTTCCCAAAAGTGAAATAAGTTAAAAGTCAATAAAAATAAAAGCAGATAATATATGTGTGTGTGTGTGTGTGTTTGTGTGTATATACACATATATATTATATATTATGTATTATATATATATTATACACATGTGTGTAATATATATATATTTATGTGATATCGGATTCTTATAGAAAATAAGATTCAGAAAAAAGGGTGGGAGAATCCAGGCAAATCAAAATTATATTAGGAAAATTGAATGAAATTAAGACATAATGAGAGAATTTAGACAATATACTAAAAATGCTGACATATACAGTTAGTATCTGATTCAATGAAGGACAGTTATAGAAAATGTAGGGATAACATAATTCACTATCAAAGAATCCATGTTTCTTTATTTTATTTTTAGACATTTATTAATTTGCAAACAATGTGTACCGTGTACATTTAATTTCCATAGTATTAAGCTGAGCTATGTTTTTAGAGTATATTAAATAAAGTTCTAACCATCTATTTCAGTATGGCTTGGGAAGAGAATTTATTAGATGATTTGCTAAATTTTGCTGCCACCCCAAAAGGATTGCTACTACTTCAAAGAACAGGAGCCATCAACGAATGTGTGACATTTATGTTCAACCAATACACAAAAAAATTACAGGTATGAATTACCATCTGCTACAGGCAAAAGTAATTTTTGTTGTAAAAAGCCATCAAGAACATCATTCTGTTTTCTGTGCATGAAAAAGTTATTAAGCCTCAATTAAAACTCCATATAGCATTGTAATATTTAACTTGATTTTTTTGGGGGAAAGCATTAGAATTGATATTGGTGTCTGTGACTGTGTTTACAGAATTGCAAACAGATGGAACTGAAAAATTTAGTTAACATCCAGATGTTTTATAGATATGATATCAGACATCTGGATGTACTTAAACTGGGCAGAACTTCTAGAGAAATAAGTCTATTGGGTCTAAATATATGTGTCAATGCATTTTGAGGCCTCATGTTTTAAAAGAAACAATTATTTGTAGTGAAATACTTTTACTCTACTGTTAAATAAAATTTAGAATATACGTTAGCCTTTACTCAGAGGCCACTGAGTTGTATTCAGCATTTTTTATGTGACAGCAAATATCCTGGCTTCTGCTTTTAAAAGCATCTTTCCTTATTTATCTCCGACAGCCATTGTTTTAGATGTTATTAGGTTACCTGATTGTTAATACTATTTTCGTTGACTTTTTTCAATTCTAATTTCCTGTTTTTTTTTAAACCTATAATACATTTTTGTAAGAAAATAAATAAATAAACATTTTAGTAGCCTTTGTCTTTGTGACAAATAGTTCCTCTGAGTCAAGGCCTTGATCACCCTTTATTAGTTGATAGGCTTTTGATACTAAATCTGATAAATATCTTATTGTTTCATTTTATTTAAACAGACTTCAGGTATAAAGAATTTAGTTATTTCTATGTTTTAGTACATGGCATATTGTCCTCATCTATTCAAACAAGATTCCTCTTCTGTTTGATTCCCCTGTTATTCCCAACTTTCAGTTCCTTTTCCCTGCACACATTTCTGAACCCTGCACCTCTATATTAGTATGTTTAATATGTGTGAATACACTTAGATATGTATACTTCTTGTTGATTGTGTAGAATTTTTTTCAGTCTTTTTGGTTGGCATAGATGAAATTGCACTCCGATTTGATTTTTCTCTGCTGGTAAATTTGAGTTACTTCTTGTATACTGATAAACTCTTGGGTTTCTGTTTTTGTTTTTATATATTTTTAAATAAGCAGGAAGTTCAAAGACAATTTTCTTTTTTATTCAGATGCTTCAAACTGTACAGACACAACTTTTACCATTGTGATAAGACATCTATGACTAGATATCATTTTTTTTCATACTCATAAATCTTAAAACAAAACAAAAAACCCTAGTTGTCTTTGGTTACCATAGAAGATATTGTTCGCTAGTTCTCAGTAACTTACAGCCTTATAATTTAGTGTATCACCATCTTCATTATCATAATAATTAGTGTGATACTTTAATGGTATTCTGTGGTATTTTAGTATTTTTTTTTTAGAGCCTCAGTTACCTTGTAAGAAAGCAACTCAGCTAGGTAATTTTCTTAATTTTGCACAAGAGAAAGTAGAGACTCAGGTTGGTTAAATATTTTGCTTTACAGATCTAATAGCTCACTAGTTACTGATAGCAGGAAGACTAGAATTCAGATTTCTTATCTTGGACATTGTTCACGAACATTGCATCTTATTTGGTAAAGCATTTCTAACTTCCCTGAAAATTTTTGTTACTTTTTTTTGAAAAATAACAAAAACAAAGTATGATTTTGGCAAGCCCTGTGGTTCCTAATATCTGAATCACTAGGGCCAGTGGGAGTGACCGGTGAATGAGGTGTTTTTTCAGTTTTGGAAAAAAGCAAGTCAGAAGAGGATAAATATTTATCTTACTGAACTTCCATGTCATTTAACTGCAGAAGGATGGATCGTAAGTTAAAGAAAATACTACATGTGACTAATAAAAATGGAAAAGAAAGGCAACTTTATAAGGACGAGAGCAACAGAAAATTGGAGAGATACATTTTTTTTCCTGTTGTCTTTTAGTTCCTTTCTATAGTTGTTATGATTTTTCTTTCTTTTAAAACTGAGTTATAGCTTAGATTTTTAAAATTGGAGATTAAAACAGGCTTTTTAAATGAAATATTTAAAAATACAAATTCTAAATGGTTAGCTGTATTTAGAAGTCAAATATTTTATAAGCTGATATGACTTTTGTCAAAGTCTGAGGAGAAACATTTTACGATAATCTCTTCATCATTTCCTTGTTCCTCAGTTATGCTAAGAGAGGTACATATTTCTGAGATACTTTATCCTGAATATATACATTTCTCATCAAATAGTAAATTAGTAAATAGTAAATTCATGTCTACAATGTTCTTTTTGAAACATGTATATTAACGATTTAGAGTGCTCGTGTGTGCGTGTGTGTGTGTGTGTGTGTGTGTAAACATACCCCTTTATAGGAACGAAAATGATATTCTCTTTAAAAATAATTGTCTTTTTGTTTTTTTGGTGTTATTTTTTTGGATTTTGCAATAGGGCTTGTGTGGTCACCAGAGAGAATGAGAGAGGATAAGTGAGAAATCATGCCCCCAGGGTGGATGACCTCTTGTCTTCTCTTGGGAGTTTGGGCAGTCACACGCACACGTGTACCTGGTGTGATTTTCAAGCCACCAGGTCTGGGGCTTATACTGTGGTTGGCCATGTAGGTGTCCAGCACCTAACCACCACACCATCTACTGGCCCCATAATTGTCACTTTTAAAGATACCACTGTGATTTTCAAAAGTTATTCGATTACTTGAAAGCCCCGTTGAGACATTGGCAGATTTATTAATGAGGAAACTTATTAAAGAGGAACCAGACTTCAAAATTAAAAATAGGATAATAAATTTAGAGTTGGGAGCAATTTTATTCTTTATCTAGTCCAGGTCCCCTATTTTATGTGTAAAGAGACTTAGACCTAGAGAGATAAATGACTTCAAGTTTAGGAGCTACTTTTTAGTTTTAGAGCTGTGATTAGAATCGAGATCTGAAATAAGATGATCAAAAATATTGCTTTAGTGCAAACTTATTTATTATCAAAGTTTCTAGCCTTGTTTTTACTGCTGTTGTTATCATCTGGAAGGAATGTCTAGTATTCTGATCTTAAAATAACTAGTAACTCTATATATAACTTGTATAAAACATTGGCATGTTTGTTATTTCCCATTGTGGTTCTTTATTTACATTCGTAGACTAGCAGGCATAAGAAGTTTGGCTATGGAGTTTTAGTGACCCAAGTGGCATCAACAGCAGCAGGTGCAATAGCATTACAAAATTCAGGTAAGTTTTTTCTTTTAATTGCAGTTATACTAATTTTAAGTAAATTGCTAAAGCCAACTGAAAATATAACTAACATGATCAGGTATGAGTCCATTTGTTCTAATATTCTTTTTTCCAAATTAGGCCTTCTATAAAAAAAAGTTAGGTTTTTTTTGGTCTTTCCCCTTCCATGAAATTCCACTGGAAATTTAATGACCTATAAAGTATATACAACCTCACTCCCTTTACTCACAACAATGACACACAATAAATCAACTTGAAACATACTTGATGTTTTAGGAATCCTCCTTCATCTTATAAATCAGATGACTATCATCCTCTCAGTATATTTACATCTGATAGGATTGCCTAATAATGTCAGTTGCACCAGTTTATGTATGCAACCAGACTTACACTCACAGCAGTTAACAGAAGTACATACCACTTCCTCATTCTCTATTTTCCTCTTCCTGTCTTAAAATCATTTCTCTTACCACTTAACTCTCACAATATTTTTGAATTTTGCAGTATGTATTCCCCACTCTCAATTGGCTTTCTGAGAACTTAAAACACTAATAATATAATATATATTAAGTTTACTGGAGTCCTGAGCAAAGTATAATCCCAAATAAAGATGCTTTATTATGTTTTTTAAGGCTTAGAGGTGATGAATCATAACATTAGTGATCATTATTGATTCTCTCCCTAAATGAAAATGTTTTCCTGCAGTGTATTTTAATTTTGTTTTATTGCTGAAATAACTTGGGCTACTTTTATTAGGAACCATGTTTTTTGGCAAGAATTGTCTCAAACTGAACCACTTATTTTTTCTTCTGTTGGGTCATTAGGAAAGTCGTGACACATGTTTGCTTGGAAAAACATGTCATGACTTTCCCAGTGACTTAATACTTGGAGTAAAATCCATGTACTACATTACCAGGAACACATTAATTGAAGCATTTAGGGACTAGATTTAATCTCAGATCTCCCCCTTGGTCAAGTCTTTAAGCTACTGAGCGAGCCTCATTGTATCAAGCTTTTCTTCAGAGGGTTAAATGTCAGTTTTTTTCAAAGGACAAAAGAAGACTAATGCTGCATAAGCTCCTGTGAGGTCTTAAGTATTGGGAACTTCACATATGTCATCCCCTTTATACTTCATGACAACCCTGCAGTGTAGCATTAGTACTTCAGTTTTGAAATGAGAAAAATAGGGCTCCAAGAAGTCAAGTAATTTTTTTTTTTTAAAGAATGTACAACTTATGAACTGGCAGATTTGTGATTTGAACCCTGAAATTCTTGAATTTAGAGTCCATATTTTTTCTGCTATACTAGAGGACCTTTTCTGCTCTAATATTTTTATTAATTTACTGGTTTTATGAGTAAATATTAGATTTTTACATTTTTATTATTTTATTTTATTAAAAAGAAATTTTATAATCAAGTTTAATATTTACTTCAATCACTTGTATAGTATCTGACTACTCATGACAATTTAAAGATTGTATTGAGGCAAAAATTGTGTGAAATTCAGTTGTTCTAAGCATGTGGAATTACAAAAAATAATAGTCCTGTTGAAATAAGGAAATATACTTACACTCTTTGGATACTTGTCTTGCTCCCTTACACTGCTTTCTTTTCTTCTCCCCACACTACCTCAACACAGTTTTTCAGGCTGCCTTGCATTATTGTATAATTTACATAGTAGAGCAGAAAGCTTATTATTTTTCAGAAAAACATGCTCAGAAATATTATTGGCTAACAGATAAACCAAGAACTCAAAATTTACCCATCTTCGAAGGAAACAGTCAATCAGAATTTTATGACAATAATTTGTTAACCACAAAATTAAATTAACACGAGGCCAGCAGATGGCATGGTGGTTAAAGTGCTAGATTCCCATATGACCTATCATGGTTCGAGTCTCGGACCTGGTTGCTTGAAAACTCAGGCATGTGTGCCCAAAATCCTAGAAGGAGAAGGGATTATGGTATGGACATCCACCCTATGGGTGGGGGTGTGATTTCTCACTCTCCCTCTGTCTCTCTCTGGTGAGTGCAAGTATCCTATGGCAAAAACTTTAAAAAATCAACACTAACAAATACAATTTCTACCAAAAGTGGAGTTTATTTCTTATAGAAGATGTTAAATATGTGTCTTCTGTCAGACCAGTGTTGTGTAGAGATAATCATGTCTTTGCTCCACAGTCCAAAGAACTATACTATAAATATAACAAAATAATAATTCTTCTTAGGGTTTGTTAATGCACTTGTAACTGAATTATGGTCTAACCTGGAATGTGGAAGAGATGATGTTAGGGTAACCCATCCCAGATCTACTCCGGTGGATCCTATTGACCGAAGCTGTCAGAAGGTAAGAAGTGATTCAATTTAACTAATAATATACAGGTTTCAAATATATCTCATGGAAATTCACCCAGACTTTATGTTCATTTACAACCAGCAGTATTTTCCACCTTTTTAAATTTCAAAATTAATTTTTATTTTAAACATGAATTTAATTTCTTTCCTTTTATTTTTTTCTCTTTAGTAAAGAATAATAACACACCAGGCATGTTATGAAAAACAAATCCCTGAAACAAATAAAAATCAGCCAAGACAAAAATCTAAGAAACCTATTCTAAAACATGGGGCTTAAATCTAATGGAAAAGTTTTAGGATTATTTAATAGGAGAGTTGGACAGAGAGAAAATGCTATAATTTAGAGTAATGTGACAGTACATTTAAGCACTCATACAGCGTTCAATGCCTTTTATATACTGAAAATATTCTTTAAATTTCACTAAATGAAGTGATGATTTCTATCTTCAACTTTGTGTAACCTGAGTAATTTTCATTCAGGGGAAGTCATAAAATTATTTTTTTGAAGGCTCCAAAACAAAAGAACTCCAATATTTCAGAAATTATTTCTCTGGAATGATGGGCTAGTTAATTCCTATAGAAAACATTAACTTTGGAAAAATAATTTATGAGTCAAGAGGTTAAAAACATTGTTATGACAACAAATGAGCAGAAAATGGAGGGGAGTCAGTGTACAGATGAGAAGAGTGGTACTGCTTGAGTTCGTGTATTCCATGGTTTTGCCAGAGGTCAAGTACAATTGTTGCTCCACAGATAGAAATCCACAATTAAAAAGCTTGAAAAGCCAGAATGTACAGTTCATGCAGCCGCTGGGAAATGGAAGGCGGTCCCTGGAAAACCATAGAGTAAAAAATGAGACACTGTAAACTAACCTACTTTTAATACTTTCAAGGGAGGTTTTGATTTCCTGTATCACATTCTTCAACCCTAGGAGTTCCATCTGGTTCTTGTTTAAGGTATCTATTTCTTCTTTCAAATCATGAAAGGACTTCCTCATCTCCTGGAGCTCCTTGTCTCTTTTCTCTCCCATCTCAGTTAGTTTGGTCACTACAAATATTCTGAATTCCTTATCAGACATGTCCACGACATCCATTGTACTGACTGTGGGTGATGTAGGCTTGATGGTTTCCTTAGGGAGAGAGGCCTTTTGTTGGTTGCTCATACTTCTTGAGCTTCTGTGATTGTTCCTAGTCATTAGGTGATCTATATGTTGCTTCCTAACTTATTTAAGGTATCTCTGAGTGTTAAAAGTTATACAGAATTAGAAAATCGATGATTTCTGTTATGGTAGGCCACCAGTACCAATGACTTCTCTACCTGTTGCTCACCAATACCATGAATTGTTGCCATTGGTCCTGGGTGGCACAAAGTCCTTCCTGTTTCTAAGGAGTGGTGAGCCTCCAAATGACCTAATAAGTAGCACCTCAAGAGCAAAGGAAAACAAACAGACAAATCAGGTGGCACACTATTCAAAGCGCTATAATTCCAAGAGTCCAAAGGCAAGTGGAGAAGAGCCAGAGCATGAGTGATGGGTACTGGTTGGACAGGCTGCAGCCGCTGGCAGCATGGTGTCCAGAACTGCTGGCCGGCTTGATGCGGTTTGCAGGTGGGGTGGGGTGGGGTGCGAGTTTGTGTTAAAGTCCCATGGAACCAACCTGAGGTCCAGAGAGGAGTAGGGGTGGGGATTGACGAAGATCCAGGGCTGGTGTGTTTGCAGCTGCAGGCAGCCTGGTGTCTGGAAATGCTGGTTGGCTCCATGCAGTTTGCAAGTGGGATTGGGTGGGGTGCGAGTTTGTCTTAAAATTCCACGGAATCAACCTGAAGTCCAGAGAGAAGTAGGGGTGGGGATGTGCGAAGGTCCAGGTGGGCTGGGCCTGCAGCCACAGGCAGCCTGCTGTCCGGAACTTCTGGTTAGCTCGATGTGGTTTGCAGGTGGGGTGGGGTGGTGTGTGAGTTCGTCTTAAAGTCCCACGGAACCAACCTGAGGTCCAGAGAGGAGTAGGGGTGGAGATGTGCGATGGTCCCAAGTGGGCGGGCCTGCAGCCGCAGGCAGCCAGGTGTCCAGAACTGCTGGCTAGTTCCAACATGTGTACGTTTCTCACCAGTCCAGTTGATAATACTATAAAGTTATCTTCAACATATTATACCCTCTTTGTCCCATTAATGCTTTCCTTCTCTATTTTTCTTCTTAATGCCCTTCCTCAGACACTACCCCTTCACTCACCCTCTTCCCACACTATAAATGGTATTCCCAATCATTTCCTGTGTTTCTACATTCCATAGTCATTCAGTTTCAGTCATAGAGAGTGGACACTGTATATATTAAGTGGAGACATACAGTGTCTCTCCTTTATAGCATGGTTTCCTTCACTCAGCAGTAAATCTTCCATATTCATCCACTTTCTGTCAAAAGCCAGGGTCTTGTTTTTTTTTTTTTATGGCTCAGTAGTATTCCATAGAGTGTATGTGCCACAATTTTTCAACCCATTCATCTGTTTGTGAGCATTTGGGTTTGTTCCATGTCTTAGCAATTGGGAATAATGCTGCAATAAACATCAATGTGCAAGCACTTCTCCAATTAATTCTTCTTCTGTTCTTTGGGTAGATACCAAGTAGTGGGATTGCTGGATCATATGGTAGTTCTATTTTTAGATTTTTTTTTTATTATTATTATCATAATCTTCTTTATATTCCATTGGATTACATATAACTTTACATTGACTTCCATTGCTTTTTCAAAAGGGAATGCCATGCATGTCAGTCAATACAGAGGCATCTATCTCCCCGCTTTATTATTCAAAGTCTTTTCCATGCATTTCCCAATAATTATTATTATTATAATTTTTTAAAACAGTCAATCACTATTTCTCATTTTGCTTGTTAAAAGACTTCACCCATCATGAAATACTTCCCAGACCAGTCCAGTTGAGAATACTATACACGTCATCTTCAACAGATAATAAACCATATCTGTTTCTCACTAACATCCCCTCTATTGTTCACTTGCT
>NW_006209642.1:1587909-1601425 GCF_000334495.1 Tupaia belangeri chinensis
TTACATTCCCACCAGCAGTGTAAGAGAGTTCCCTTTTCACCACACCCCTGCCAGCACTTATTGTTTGTATTTTCAATCTTAGACATTCTGACATGGGTAGGTGGTATCGCATTTTTTTTTTTTTTGATCTGCATTTCCCTTACAATGAGGGATGTTGAGCATTTTTTCATATGCCTTTTGGCTATTTATATGTCATCCTTAGAGAATAATTTTTTCAACTCAGTCTCCCATCTTTTAGTAGGGTTGATCACCTTTTTTTTGGGGACAGCTGCTTGAGTACCTTGTGTATTCTGGTTACCAGTCCCTTATCTGATGCATAGTTTACAAAAATATTTTCCCATTCTGAGGGCTGTTGATTCACACCAATTACTGTGTCTTTTGCCATGAAAAAACTTCTTAGTCTGATGTAATCTCACTTGTCTATTTTGGAGATTATCGACTGTGCTTTGGGTTGCCTTTCTGGGTTTGGAAAGTTTTCTTCCAGGATTTCATGGAATAAATTATCAATGTCCTTATTATTTTTTTCCTTTTCTGGGATACCAATTATCCAGATTTTGGAGTACTTGCTGGTATTCAGTATTCGTTGTATATTATCCACATTTTTCTTGGTTGTTTTCTCAATCTTGATACTTTTTTCTAGGTCAGAGGTTTTGTCTTCTACATTCAAGTTTTAATCTTTTGTGTGATCTAATCTACTTTTAATACTTTCAAGGGAGGTTTTAATTTCCTGTTTCACATTTTTGATCCCTAGAAGTTCCATCTGATTCTTTTTTAAGGTGTCTATTTCTTTTTTCAAATAATGAGATGACTTCCTCATTTCCTGGAGCTCATTGTCTCATTTCTCTTGCATCTCAGTTAGTTTGGTCACTACAATTATTCTGAATTGCTTATCTGGCATGTCCAGGACTTCCATTGTGTTGTCTGTCAGTGATGTGGGATTGATGTTTTCCCTTGGGGGAGAAAAATTTTGTTGGTTGCTCTTATTTCTTGAGCCTCTGCAATTGCTTCTAGTCATCTGGTGAACTATATGTTCCTTCCTAACTTATTCAAGGTATCTCTGAGTGTTGAAAGGTGTGCAGATGTAGAAAATTGCTATCTCTCTTCTGGTCTGCCTCCTTGTTGCTTACCAGTACTCTGCATTATTGTCATTGGTGCTGGGTGACGCAATGTCCTTGCTTTTAAAGAGTGGTGAGCTTCCAACTGAGCTAATGAGCTTCACCTCAGGAGCAAAGAAAAGGTTGTGTTGTGCACATTTTGCTATGCATGCTATTCAAAACATGGAGGTTCTAAGATTCCAAAGGTGGGGGGAAGTGGGGTGGTGGTGGTGGGGAGGGTGGTGGTGGTGAGGATTAGCCATGGGTCTGGGCTGTTAGGGCCTTCAGCCACTGGCAGCCTGTTGTCTGCTTGAACCCATCTCAGAATGGGATAGGGCAGAGCACAAGTTCCTCTTAAAGTTCCAAGACACAAACCTGAAGTCCAAAGGCCAGTTGGGGGGTCGGGGGGGGTGAACCACAGGTCTGGGCCATTAGGGCCTGCAGCCACAGGGAGCCTGGTGTCTGGGAAGGCCGCTAGCTTGAACTGGTCTCCCCCCAATAAGGTTTTGATGTCACAATCTATCCCCTGCATCAGCCAGCCCCATATCATGGACCTGTGCATGCCTACAGTATTCAGGGAGGTTGCTGAACTTGAAGCCAGAACTGTCCTGTTTGGCTGAGCATGGCGTCTTACTGCTGTACCACCATCTGGGCCCTCCTGTTACTTATTATTCTCTTTAAGTAGGCATTCAGTAAGTGATAAGTTATTATATTTATTTAATTTCTACTTTTTTATAATTTTATTGCTATCCAAATATTGAGTTGTCTGAAAAGTCAGACATATTTTTATATGCAAAAATGTGTCATGACTTTTGTGATAACCCAGTAGATACATAAGTTTAAATCATGGATTAGTTTTCTTAGATTTGGTTAGAGATTTCATTGTCATTTTATGTAATATTGGTGTAAGAAGAGATATATTATTGTTTTTAAAAAACTTAATGTGAGTTCATTTATTACTCAGAAACAGCATTTGTTAAAAATCGTAGTGTGAAGTTAAATGTATTCACCACGTAGCCACTGTTACTTGTTAAATAGCATTGCACTTAGTGTTAGAAAGGCGGAGATAGTAAATGGACTGTTTCCCAGATCTTCAAACAAGGACTGTGGAACAAGGGTGACTGATGATTCTATCTTAATTTTTTTTGTCACTTTAGGCTAGAAATATGAAAAACAAAACAAAACATAGATTAGTTCTGCTACCAGCTTTCTGAGTGTGTGCCATTGGCTATGCCTCTTAACTTATCTGGATGTCAGGTTTTCTCACCTGTTAAATGGAAGATTGAAGTGTTCTTTGTGATTTTCGTGATTTTCAATTTCTTTCTTCTAGTGGAACTTCTTAGTTCAGTTTTCAAATTTGCCGAGTCTAGTGAAGCTTTTTTAAAAAGTGACAAGCAGAAAACAATAGTTAGAAATAAGTACAATATTATATAACCTAAAGAAGTATTGACTGAATTTCTAGGTTTTTAGGAAATAAAGGGAATTAATTTGAAAGTCTTCAGGAAAGATGTAGTAAACTGAATAAGTGGAAGGGCAGGAGCACCATCTGATTAGGATAATAAAAGTTTATACAGGTGGCAGTCTGTTAAAGGAGAGAGTAAGTAGACTTCATTAACTAAAGTGGCAACTTTATGCTGGGGGATAATGAGAAAGGCTTTGAGACTGAAGATAAGAAAGGTGTCAGCTAGTAAAAATGTCTTAAAAGTCATGCTAAGGAGTTTAGACTTGATGTAGAGTGATGAGCAGCCACTACGCTTTTGAGCTAGGAAGCCAAAGAATGAAGTGTGCCTGTCAGTAGTATTCTAGTTGTTTTAATAAGATAAAATGAGAACGCGATGCTTAAATATTTCGTGGGAGATTAACTTGGTAAGATTGCACCAAAAAATGAACTGGTTTGGATTGAATGCTTGCTTTTTAAAATTAACTATGATATTTAGGTCGCTTGGCTTTCCACTGAATGCTTAGTTTCCAGTTAAGAGAAAGCTTTGTGGCCTGCATATATAGTTATTATCTTGCCCCGTAGCCCATAAGAATTATTCTCTTATATTTCACATCATATGTACTAGTGCAAAGTGTGAAAGAAAAGTCTTTTCATTTTTTGTCAGGACCAAACTTCAGTAATACAGGGCATTTTAAAATGTTTTCTAACCCCCATAAATACTCTATAAATAACAGCTGCTATGTCATGCATTGCCAGATTGGAGATTATTGTTCATGTTAACTGTTTATATACTTAGATATTTTGCATTTATGTAGGTTAATTAGGATTATTTAAAATTTAGCCGTCACAGTCACAGAGCTATGAAACTTAGCATTAATGGCTTTATTATGGATGTGGTTGAAAAAAATGAACCATTTAAATGACTGGTTTTCTTCTTCTCCCTAGTCTTTTCTAGCACTGGTGAACTTGTTATCCTATCCTGCTGTCTATGAGCTAATTGGCAATCAACATCTTCTTAATAAAGCAGAATATTCTCTTCGTGAAGTCCCAACATGCATTATTGTAAGTCATTTCCTTTTCATCCTTCCCTTTTATAAATGCTAATATTTGTGATTAGTAGTAAAAATACAATTTGCATCCCCCCCCCAAAAAAAAAGTAGAGAAACACTACTTAATGACATCTTAAGGCTGATTTGATTATTTCTTTGTGGAATATAAACTTCTGAATTATTTGTAAAAGGCCATGTAACCGTCTCAACACCTCTCAGAATTTTCACAGTACAAGGGTAATTCTCCCCAGCTAGGAAAGAGAGTTGATGTAAATATTAGTAGAAATATATGTGTGAATGGCTTTTAGATGATGCATTATTTAACAGGTTGCTTTCTAGTGTTGCTTCTTCATGGACTAGGATAATTAGGAATAAATTGTATCCAAGAAGTCCAATATAGTTTCTGCTTATATTTTTAATGAACTACATATTATTGCCCCTTGGGGGCAGTATATACATATTTATTTGAGATGTATTTTATACTTATACTCCCATATGAGTAACTTGTTTTAATCATTCAGGGATATTTAGATTCTTACATTTGGGGAAGTTGATGAATTGCATACATGTAAATGTGCACATATGAATATAAGGATTACTAAGGAATTGGTATGAAATTTTATTAACCATAACTTTTTATTTTCTGGTTACTTTGTCCTTTGTTACTATTTTTATAAACACAGTTTTGCCCCTTTTGAATACTTTTTAACTTTTGCTAATTCTGAATATTTGTATTTTTTAAAATGTTTCTTTGTGAAATTTTTGATAAGTTATATGGATATGAAGTGAAATGTAAATTTAAGTATACTTCCAGCATTAAACCTAGCCTAGATTCTCTTCTCGTTGAAGTACTTATTTTATTCTATGATTACATGTACTTTAGTACCTCTTCAATAGCTACATAGCCAGCCATTTATGTGCTTGTCTTTCCCAATTTCACTGTAAGTACCTGAGAGAAAGTGGGATTTCTTAGCTGTCTTTTCCATCTAGCACATAGATATCCAGTGAATACTTAATTGAAAATAATTATAACTATTGTTATTGGTTTTCCTGAAATAGATTATGGAAAACAGTATGAATTTGTACTTAATATTTAATCTAGAATAATGGCTTAGACATTTGTTATCTTTAGTTTTCACGTATTTCTTCAGTGCACTTTCAAATAGGTCTTTCCACTTATGAAAGGATTTGTCTTCTATTTAGTCTTAAGAGAACTACAAACCGTTCTATTACTCTTCTCTTAAGGGCACTTTTTTCAATCCCATTAAAGAATCTGTGCTTCCCATTGTAAGTTAAACATATGCAGACTTTCCTATTCAAATAAATGAATAATTTCTTTGAACTATGTCTTCTTTTAGCTATCACCCTGAAGTTTCTTCTGCTCCAGCCCTAAGCAAACTGAAAAAACTTCTGTACTTGGAGTGTCTACTTTATTTTCTTTTATGAATTGTGGAAGTCACTGTAGTCTGGCATCTTGTCCAATTGCCCCACTGAAATGATTCTGCCAAAACCCAGCAAATAAGTAAATAAATGATTTCTTAATCCCCTTCTTTTTTTATATTTATTTAAGTTTGCCATATATGTGTGCACTCACTTGAGAGAGAGAGAGAGAGAGAGAGAGAGAGAGAGAGGGAGAGAGAGGGAGAGAGAGGGGGAGAGAGTGCGATCAGTCACTCCTCATGGGAGATGGCCATGCCACAGTCTCTCTCTTTAATTTTTTTCTTGGGATTTTGGGCACAAATGGTATGTACACGTACAAGCTGCTGGGTCTAGAAATTGAACTGTTCATTCAGTCATGTAGGGTTTGGCTGCCTTAATGTCCTTGCCACCCGCTGACCCCAGAACCGCCCCCTTTTTAAAAATCAATTTACCATTTTGCAGCATTTGACATGGTTGATCTACTCCTTATTGTCATTCTCTTTTCTTATTGCTATGGCCTTACTTCTGGTTTCTTTCAATTTCTCTTGTCTCTTCTGCATAGTTGTCTTTACAGACATCTCATTCCTTGTCCTCTGTCCTTAAGAATGATCTCATCCAGTTCCATAGCTTCAGCTGTATAGTGTCAACTCTCTGACCTATATTATTCCCTTGACTGCCTTGTGGGCATCTGGAAAATTCATAGGCATGTTAGACTTACTGTGTCTACAACTGAATGTATTGCTTTCTTTTACCTGAATTAATTCAATTTCTTGTTTTTCTGTCTCAGAATATATGCTGTCATATCATCATGCAGTTAAATAAACAAGAAACCTGGAAGTCATTGTTGACTCCTCTCTGTACATATGCAATAAATCACCGTTTTGCAGATTTACTTCACTTGTATGTTCATCTTTTTCATTCCTGTTAAGACCACCTTAGCTCAAATCCTCATTTGTTCTTACTATTTCTGTGAGATCCATTTATTCCAGTCTCTATCTACAGTTTATCCTCCGACTAAATCAAAGTATCTCTTTAAAAATGAAAACCAAGGCTGTTTCTGTGGTTCAGTGCCCGTTTTCTTGATGCTCCAGAAACACTAGATCCCTATGGCGACTATGGTTTGAATCCCTGGCCTGATCCATGTGAAGCATGCCAGGTACGTGCATAACTGCCCAACATCCGATAGGATGGAGGACTGGGAGAAGGTGATTACAACGTGGCCAGACTCTATTGAGGATACTCTTATCTTTCTCTTCCTCTCTCACACACATGTGCTCTATGATGAATTAAAAAAAAAAAAAATTTAAGTAAACCAAAGACAGACATTCTGTTGTTTGAAGTCTTTGCTGATTTCCCTTTCCTCTGTGCATAGTCTATATTCCTTAGTATGGAATATGGTTTCTCCTTACTTAAAACCCTGTTTTTTAATTTTTTTTTCTTTTTTCTTCTGCTCTTTACCTGTGTGATCTTTGGACAAGTTACTTTTTATTTTCTGCGGGGTAAACAACCTTGATTTTTGACTAAATAGTACCTCCTCATTATTCAGGACTGTTTCAGGGTTTATTCCTTCTGAGATGTTTCTCTGTCCTTTCTCTTTGGCCACCTTTCTAGTTCGTGTGTTTCTTTTAACATGCTCTCATAGCACCTTGTCTGTGCCTAGAGCATATGTCACATTATTTTATAATTATTTGCATATTTATTTGCCTCTCCTAATGGACTGTAGGATCCGTGAGAAGGGGAATTGTGTTTTGTCTTTTGTTTCTAAAACCTACCAAGTTGTATTTTGCTACACTTAGCATCAGAGGTTCTCATTAATCTCACTGTTTTATTATTCCTTATAGGTTAGACCCTTTAATTAATGAGTGAATTAATTAAAATTATGATTTCTGGTCAGGTTAGATGCTTAATGGATGGAATCTTAATGAGTTGGGTGCTTTTTAGTCTTTATTCAAGAAGAAATTTAATATACTAAGTTTCTCTTTTAAATTGATGGGAGTCCCATGGCAGGAACCCCAGGAAGTTGCAGTGGGGAACTTCTTTGTGTGTATCTGAGTGTGTATGTGTATACACATCTGAACTTTCTCTATTTTCTATTGGGGGCATTTTCAAATTTACAAGAAAAAATATAGTATAATGGACTCCCATATACATATTACTATCAAAGGCAAGGGAATGAATCTATGAGCTTTTATGAGCATTCTACCAGTCTTTATTCTTCTACTCTTTTCCAATTTTCTCCTTTTTATTTTTTTTTAAATCCTGGACTAATGCCAGTTTACCTGTAAATATCTTAGAATTTATCTCTGATTATTACTTTTTTTTTAGTTTTACTTTGAAAAATCACCATATTCCATGGCAGTTTTGTCATATCTAAAATATTACTGAATCACTTAATGCTGTCTAATATATGGTCTGTGAAGAAGTTCTATTGCCTCAATTTTTTTTAACAGTTAATCAAATCATAATCCAAACAAGGCTCACATATTTCATTCAATCATCCTTTTAAGAGTCTTTTAGTCTAAAACAATTTTTCCTTCCTTTTTGTTTTCATGCCATTGAGTTATTGGGAAAACTAAGTTATTTATCTTATGTTGCATTGATTTAGTGTTTGAATAGAAGGTGCGAAATGGCTATTCTGCTATTCCTTTTGTATTTATCTGGAATTCTTAAATAACGAATTTAATAAAGATAACTCTGAAATAGTTATTTTGAGGAAGGCAGAATAAATGCTTGACTTTTCCCATTTGCTTACAAATTTTCTGAGTAATGAATTGGTGCTCTAGTAATCTCTGATAGGGAAGTTTTATTTCTATAAGTTGTTATCATCATTCTGATAGTTTCCCTATCCTTTGGTTAGATAACCAGGAGTGGAATTGCTGGATTATATGGTAGTTCTATTTATAGGTCTTTGAGGAACCTCCATATTGTTCTCCATAATGGCTATACTAATTAACATTCCTGTCAACAGTGTAGGAGACTTCCCTTTTCACCACTGATTTGCCAGCACTTATTATTGTTTATTTTTTTAATCTAAGCCACTCTGAATGGGGTTAGGTGGTATCTCATTGTGGTTTTGATTTGCATCTCCCTTATGACAAAGGATGTTGAACATTTTTTCATATGCTTTTTGGCTGTTCATATGTCTTCCTTAGAGAGATGTCTGTTCTGCTCATTTGCCCATCATTTTAGTTGGGTTGATCTTTTTTTTTTTTTTTTTTTTTTCCTGGTAAGCCACTTGAGTTCCCTGCATATTGTGGTTATGAATCCTTTGTCTGAGGGATAGTTTGTAAGTATATTCTCCTATTCCGTGGGTTGCTGGTTCACTCTATTGTCTCTTTTGCTGAGCAAAAGCTTTTTAATCTGATCTAGTCCCATTTGTCTGTTTTTGGAATCATTGCCCATGCTTTAAGGGTCTTATTTAAGAAGTTTTTGCCTGCTCTGATGTCACCAAGATTTCCCCTACATTATCTACTAGTAGTTTTATAGCCCAATGTTTTAGGATTAGATCTTTGATCCATTTTGAATTGATTTTTGTTAATGGCAAGAGATAGGGTCCAGTTTCATCTTTCTGCAGGTGGATATCCAGTTTTTCCAGCACAATTTGCTAAAGAGATTTTCATTTTCCCACTGGATTGACTGTTACCCTTTGTCAAAAATAAATTGGCTTTATGTTTGAGGGTCACTATTCTTTTTCATTGGTCCACATACCTATTTTTGTGCCAACACCATGCTGTCTTGATTATCACAGCTTTGTAATACACTTTGGGGTTAGGGAGTGAAATGTTTCCTACCCCACTTTTCATGTACAGTATGTATTTGGCAATATGGGGTCTTTTATGATTCTAGATGCATTCTGTGATTACTTTTTCTAAATCTGTGAAGAATATTTCTGGTAATTTGATTGGGGTTGTGTTTAATTTGTAGATTAAGTGGGGTAGAATTGACTTTTCAACTTTTCTTCCAATCTAGGAATATGGGATGTCTTTCCACTTCTTTGTGCCATTTTCCATTTCTTTTTTTAGTTTTTCATAGGTTTCTTTGTAAAGGTCTTTGATTTTTTTGGTTAGGTTTATTCCTAGGTCTCTGTTTGTGTGTGTGTCTCTTTCTTCTGCCTCTTTCTTTGTAATGGAAGAAAAAAAGCTTAAAAAAATACAAATATGAAAGAAAAATTATTTACAATGAATCTGCTGTCTACTAGGTACTGAACTAGATGTTTTATATGCTATTTTATTTCTTTTGTGGCTATTGTAAATGAAATTGCTTTATTCAGTTCTATCTCAGTCTATTCACTGTTGGTGTATAGAAATGCTACAGATTTTTTTTTTTTTTTTGGAGAGGTTTTTGCTATAGGGCGCATGCGCTCGCCAGACAGACAGACAGAGAGATAGAAAGCGAGAAATCACCCCCCAGGGGGGATGGTCATGCTGCAATCCCTTCTCCTCCATTCTCCTCTTGGGATCTTGGGCACGCATGCACACACGCCTGGCATGAGATTTAAGCCACCGTGTCCGGGACACGAACCGCGGTTGACTACGTGAGAGTCCAGCGACATAGCCATTACGCTAACTGCTGGTCCCGAAATGCTATAGATTTTTGTATGTGATTTTGTATCTTGTCATTTTATTGTATTTTTTAATTACTTCTAGGGATTTTTAGGGAATTCTTTTGTGTTTTCAATGTATGCAACCATGTTTGCAAACCGAGATAATTTCACTTCTTTTTTCCCTGTTTGAATGCTTTTTATTTTAGTCTCATGTCTGATTGCATTAGCTAGGACTTCTAATAATATATTGAAAAGGAGTGGAGAAAGCGGGCATGCTTGTCTTGTTCCAGTTTTTAATGGAAATGCTTTCAGCTTTTCCCTATTAAAGTGTGATGTTGGCTATGGGTTTTTCATAGTTGATTTTTATTGTGGTGAGAAATGTCCTTTCTATGCTGATTTTGCTGAGAGTCTTAATCATGAAGGGATGTTGTATTTTATCAAACACTTTTTCTGTGTCAATTGATATGATCATATGGATTTTTAAATCTTTCTTTCTGTTAATATGGTGTATTGTATTTATGATTTTGCATATGTTGAACCATCCTTGCATCCCTGAAATAAAGCCTACTTGGTCATGGTGTATAATCTTTTTAATGTGTCATTGGATACGACTTGCTAGTATTTTGTTGGGAATTTTTAATTTTTTTTTGGAGAGGTTTTTCGCTATAGGGCGCGTGCGCTCGCCAGACAGACAGAGGGAGACATAGAGACAGAAAGCGAGAAATCACCCCCCAGGGAGGATGGTCATGCCGCAATCCCTTCTCCTCCATTCTCCTCTCGAGATCTTGGGCACGTACGCACATGCGCCCGGCGTGAGTTTTAAGCCACCGGGTCTGTGACGCGAACTGCGGTCGACTACGTGGGAGTCCAGCAACATAGCCATTACGCTAACTGCTGGTTCCCTTGTTGGGAATTTTTGCATCTATATTCATTAAAAAATTGGTCTGTAGTTTTCTTCTTTTGTTAAGTCTTTGTTTTGGGAATGAGAGTGATTGAGGTTTCAGAAAATGAATTTGGGAAGGTTCCTTCCTTTTGGACCTTTAGAAACAGTATGAGTAGAATTGGGGTTAGCTCTTCTTTAAACGTTTTGTAGAATTCAGGAGTGAAACTTTTAGAATCTGGGCTTTTCTTTGTTGGGAGATTATTTACGACTGATTCAATTTCATCACTTGTTATTGGTTTATTTAGGCTTTCTATGTCTTCCTGATTCAGTCTTGGTAGCTTGTATGTTTTCAGAAATTTTTCCATCTCATCCAGGTTTTATTGCTTGTTGGCATATAGTTGCTCATGATATTATCCTATGATCTTTTGTATTTCTGTTACATCTGTTGTAATATTACCTGTTTCATTGTGAATTTGATTTATCAAATCACAATGGTGATAAATCACAATTATTGGCTCATTTTTTCTTCTTAATTAGTTTAACTAATGGATGTACCTGGGATGGGTTGGGAAGAAGCCTGGCACGGTCTCCTGCATTGGTTGCCCTCACTGGCTGCTGCTCCTCCCTGGACAGGCTCTGGGAATAATGGCAGTAGATCGATGTACCTGGATAGGTTAGCAGGCAGGAAGAAGCCTGGGGAGCTCTCCTCTCTTGACTGCCTGCACTGGCTACCGCTGCAGGCTCCGGGAATAATGGCAGTAGGTGGATGTACCTGGATGGGTTAGGAGGCAGGAAGAAGCCTAGGGAAGTCTCCTCTCCTGACTGCCTACACTGGCTACCACTCCTACCTCATCCGCAGCAGTGCAGGCTTCCTCCAGTGTGTTTTTCAAGCCACTGGGGGCTGAGATTTGAACTGCACAGTTGGCCATGTGGAGTCTGGCTCCCTTAACCACCAGGCCACAGAGCCAGCCTTCATTATTGCTTTTGATAATTAAGATATTCCTTTTTAGCTATTGATATCTTTGGATATGTACACATTAGTGTTTGCCATTTTGCTCTGTCATATAAATGTTCAAGGCTCATTGTATACCTTTTGTGGCTCAGGCTTAGAATAATTTTCAGAGTCAGTCTTGTCTCTTTTAGTAGGAAGTTATTTAGAAACTGTAACCCGGATAGAAATAGAAGAATGTTCACTTGTAAGAGTTCTTATTTCTAGATTTTCAGTAGATAGCTAAGGTGAAAAAGTTTTTTTTGTTGTTGTTGCTTTTCTAATTTTTTTTTTCTTGAGAGGTTTTTGCTATAGGGTGCATGTGCTCGCCAGAAAGACAGAGAGAGACAGAGAGACAAAGGGAGAAATCATCCTACCAGTGGGGATGGCCACACCACAGTCCCTTCTCTTCTATCCTCCTCTTGGGATCTTGGGCATACATGCACATGCACCTGGCATGAGTTTAAGCCACCAGGTCTGGGACTTGAACCGTGGTCAACCATATGGAAGTCCAGCGACATAGATATTATACCAACTGCTGGTCCCACTTTTCTAATTTTTAAGAGAAAAATTAATTCTGAATTTACAATGATATTTCTTCTTATTTGCTTGTCTACTTATATTTCTTTTCCCTTTCATAGAATAACTTGATTCATAAGCTTTTCATGACATGAACAAAATTTCTTGTTTGCTTTATAAACAATTTATGTATAATAGTTTCAATTTTAGGCGAGCTTAATGTAGACTGACAAATATTTTCAGTTCTTTTTGTTTTTGAATATGAAGAGACTTAACACTTATGGAAAAATAGATTAAACTATAAGTTTCTTTCGGTGCAGAAAATTTTTGAAATCGATGCCTAGAATGCTTTTCCATGAACTTTTAAAGACATGATTTATATACCACTGGGGGTTTACAATAAAAATACTATTTTTTGTTTGTTTGCAATAGGGCATATAATGCTTGCCAAGTAGGAAGAGAGGAAAGGAAGGAGAGAGAGGGAGAGAAAGAAAGGGAGGATGGCCATGCTGCAGTCCCCTTTCTTCCTTTCTCCTCTTGAGATTTTGGCCATAAATGCACATGAACCCAGCATGATTTTCAAGCTACTGGGTCCAGGAATTAACTGCACAGTTGACTATGTGTGATCCAGCCGTCTCAACCTCCATACCACCTGCTGGTACCAAAAACACTGTGTTTTAAAATCACCTCATGTACTGAATCTCTGCTCTGCCTAGTTATGCTATTAAATTGATAATTTGTTTTAGAATGTTTTAAGTTGAGTGGGGTTGTTTTTACTTTTTTTTTTCTTATTTTCCTTATTTTGTCTTTTATATTATAAGAAGCAATTATGTGAGTCCAGTATATAATTAAATACATTTAAAGAATGTGCTTCCATGTTCATCTATTTTCTCTCCTCTTATAGATTTTTTTTTTTTTGAACAGCCACAGTTTATTAAGATTCATCAAAGCATTGTATTCTTGAAAGCAACTTCTGGTGCATTTTCTTCAACAGTCACATTCTATGAGGAAAAACATTAAAAGTCACAAACTTTTTTTTTAATCTCAGAGTTACAGACATCTTAAATTCAAAAGAAAAGGTCAAAAACAAAACAAAAACAACATAAACCTAAAACAAACGGATTCTTCCATTCTCAATTTTAAAACACGGGGAGCTTTAAAATATGGAACACTTCACGAATTTGTATGTCATCCTTGTGCAGGGGCCATGCTAATTTTCTCTGTATCGTTCCAATTTTAGTATATGTGTTGCTGAAGCGAGCACTCTCCTTATGTAGATTTTGATACTCATTACAGTAGCCACTAGTCACATGTGGCTATCTAAATTAAAATAAATTAAAATTACATTAAAATTTTCTTTAAGTACTTTCCATGTTTCAAGTTACAAGTACCCACTCACCATATATGGTAGTGGTTGCTATATTGAGCAGCACATATAGAGAATATTTCTGTCATTACAGAAATTCTATTGTATAGCGCTGTTCTATATGTAAGAAACTAGCTTTTAGTTTATTATTCTCTTGCCCTTTAAAAAAATATATAAATATATATATATATTTTTTTTTTTTTTCTTGATTTTT
>NW_006209642.1:1601444-1603020 GCF_000334495.1 Tupaia belangeri chinensis
TTTTTTTTTTTTTTGTTTGTTCTTGTTTAGTTTTTGTCTTTTGAGAAAGAGATCTTTGCTATAGGCTATGTGCTCTTGGGAGAGACACAAAGTGAGAAATCACCTCTCTGTGGGGATGACCATGCCACAGTCCCTTCTCCTCTATTCTTCTCTTGAGATTTTGGGCATGCTTGCACATGTGCCTGGTATGTCAAGCCTCCAGGTCTGGTACTCAAATTGCGGTCAGCTATGTGGGAGCCCAACACATTGACCACTGTGCCACCTGCTGGCCCCTCCTCCTGGATTTCTTAAGTAAGTGATGGAATGCTACAAATACTCTCCTGCTCCTTGCATTTCTTTCTTAATTACATATCTCAGACTTTGCTCCATAGGAGAATACAGAACTCCTCCTTATCTTTTTTCTAGATAGTTGCTCCATTATGTGGATAAACTAGAGTTTATTCATTAAGTATCCTATTGGTGAACACTTAGGTTCTTTTAAGTTTTTCCTATTTTAAATGATGCCAAAATTAATAGATTTAGCTTATATTATATTTTCTAGATTTTTTTCTCTTGCTGCATAATAAATGTCTACAAATTTGACAGATTAAAACAACATCCATTCATTAGCTCACAGTTTTGTAGTCGTAAGGCCAGCTTGTTGTGCCCAAGTATTCAGTTCAGAATATTACAAGGCCGAAATCAAGATGTTGGCAAGACTGAATTCTAATCTGGAGGCTCTGGAGAAGAATACTATTTCAAACTTATTCACATCTTTGCTGAATTCCATTGC
This sequence comes from Tupaia belangeri chinensis, assembly GCF_000334495.1. Classification (NCBI taxonomy): domain Eukaryota; kingdom Metazoa; phylum Chordata; class Mammalia; order Scandentia; family Tupaiidae; genus Tupaia; species Tupaia belangeri. The sequence goes on from NW_006209642.1 coordinate 1,602,217, forward strand.
ACTGAAGTTCTTGGATTCTTTCTGGCTAAGAGCCTCAGACTTCTCTTAGTTTCTAGAGGGTACTGTCAGGTTTTTGTCCTGTGGTCTCTTTCATTTCAGTAAGGGATAATTCCCTCATATCAAATCCCTCTCACCCTTTGAATTTCTCTGAGTTCCTGTTCTGTGACCAGCTGGGGAGAACTGCTTTTATAATAAATTACTTACGTGATTGGGTCAGCCCACACCAATTATCTCCTATCTCTAGTCAACACTTAAGAATTTTAGTTACTCATATAAAAATCTTTTCATAGCAGTGTTTGTGTTTGAGGCTTGAGACTCCTGGAGGCTATGTTAGAATCCTTCCTACCATAGTATCTTTGGACTAGATATCAGGATGTGTGATCACTAGGTTGAAAATACATATATATTTCATACCAATATATAATATGTATTGCTAGATTTCCATATACAAAGAATAATTTTGCATTTCTACCGATAAGATACTATATTGCCTATTTCCTGGTAGGTTGATTAAGTCAAAAGTTTAAATATTATTATGTTTGACAAGTGAGAAGTGTTAATTTGAACAGAACATCTTTTCCCATGTTTAATGATTATTGATGTTTCTTCTCTTGATAGTCTTTACATTTATTTTTGCCCATGTTTTTTTCTATTTGTATTCTTTTTCACCTCAATTTTGAGATTTTAAAAATTTATAGGGGTATTAAGTCTTAATTTTTCATGGTTTTATGTAGTGTCAAAATTTCATTTCCTATGATCAACTTTCAAGTTTTACTTTACTAATTTAAAGGTGAATAACAAAAT
>NW_006209642.1:1603031-1654069 GCF_000334495.1 Tupaia belangeri chinensis
CTATAACACATGCTGCTTCTTATTGCTTTTCAGTTTTTACCAATTAACTTTCAGCTCTTACAATAGTGGTGTAGAGAGATGATGTATGCTAGGTGGAAAAAAATGTAGTTTGACTTAGTTTAGGTAAAAGAGGAAGTATATTGACTTAACCCACTTTCAGGAAAAATGGGACATCTAGAAATAGGACAGGGAATGCTGTCATGTCCACTTGTGTCTTTTTCTCTTTGATTCCTACATCACCCCCTTTTTCTATTAGTGCTTCTCTTTGATTCCTACATCACCCCCTTTTTCTATTAGTGCTTTTCATTTTGGTTTTGTTGAGAACCTGGTTCTACATACCAGTTGTATGATCTTGGATAAGCTGGGCCTCTATTTTCCCTTCTGTTATTCTTTTTTTATAAAAAGTTACTTAATTTTAAAAAAATTTGCTATAGAGTATGTGTGCACGTGAGAGAGAGAGAGAGAAAGACTGCACACAGCAAGGTCTGAGACTCAAACTGCAGTTGGTCATGTGGGAGTCTAGCACCTTAACCACCATGCCACCTACTGGCTCCTCTCTCCTATTATTTTATGAGTCAATATGTTAAATAAAGCAAGCCAGACAAAGAAGGAGAACTACTACCTAATACCACTTATATGATAAATCTAAGCTAGTCATATTCGGAGAAGCAGAGAATGGAATGGTGGTTGCCAGGGGTTGATGGTGAAAGAGAAGAAAAATGTGTTAATCAGAGTACAAAGTTTTAGTTTTACAAGATGAATAAATCCAAAAGACCTATTGTACAACATAGTGTCAATAGTTAACAGTACTGTACTTCAAAATTTGCTAAGGGCATAAGTCTTATGCTAAGTGTTCTCATTGTACATACAAAAATAATAATTAGGATGTTGGGAGGAAACTTGTAAGATGCTGGATAACTTTATGATGTAGATTTTGGTTATGATTTCACAGGTATGTATTTATCTCCAGACTCATCAAGTTGTGTACACTAAATTTATACAGATTATTTAACCAAAACTTTTTTTATGTCAGATGGCATGTGCATGCATGTAAGTGAGAGGGACAGAGAGAGAACCCTCCAGCAGTGCACACAATCCCTTTTTCTTCAGTTCTGCATCCCATCAGGATCCTAAGCATGTACCCACATGCCCAACATACTCTGTTTTGTGGTTGTTTTGGGTATTAAATAAATTGAATTAAATGAAATGTAAAACATTTAGATTACTATCTTGTAAATAAGTGTTATATAAATATTTGCTATAATTATTACCAGCATTTTCTTTTCTTTTCTAGAAGGTATTCTATATAAAGAGCACTTCCTAGTCCTCCATTCTCCATAGGAGGGACCATTGGGACCATTACTCTGTGTTGATATTTTCACCTCTTCCTTTTGTACTATCTTCCTAGGACTGGCATAAGTTAGCAGTGGCTTAATGCAACAGAAATGTATGCTTTCACAGTTCTGGAGGCCACAAATCTGAAATCAAAGTATTAGTGAACCATTCTCTCTCCCAAGGCTCCAGAGATGAAGCGTTCTTTGCCTATGTGCCTTACTGCTGCATAACTCCAATTTTTGCCTCTATCGTCACATGTTCTCTTCTCTGTCTTAAATCTCCCTCTATCTCTAATATAGACAGCTGTTTTACTTTTAGGACTGCCTGGATAATCCAGGATGATATTACCTGCAAGGTTCTTACTTAACTCTGCAAAAACCATTTTCCTAGTAGGGTGAAATTCACAGGTTCTGGGGATTAGGGTAGTCTTATTTTTGAAGGAGAGTGTGACCATTATTAACCCATCACATCCCCAAACAGGAAAGTGGCCTTTTCTTTTACTTCTCTACTTTGAAAAATTTTAAGGAAAGACCTTGACTGGCTTAGTTTATATTCATAAGTTAACTAGTCACAAGCTACTCCTAGAAATGCAGGTGTAGGAATATTGGGGCATTATGATTGACCTATTTCTCATCCTTCATTTGCCAGTTTTTTTAAGTAAAGGGGGTCAGAAAACACAAGCATGGCTATTGGGACAATTGTAAGCAGAATAGATGCTCAAACATGTACTTTTTATGTAGGATGGATATTCCTCTTTGTTTTTCAAGGGCTAATATCAGTTTGGTTTATTAGATTATTGAACGTAATTCTCAAGTTGGATAGTATCTTTTAGAAAGACATGGAGTTTCTAACTACCTTTTGCAAGTCCCAAGGCCCTATGTACACTGGCTTGTTGCTAGGAAGCTGCTGCTTGATTTAGGAAGCTGATTCCCTTATTGACACTTGTTATGGTGCTTAAAAACTAAAGCTTTCCATAAGGCAGGCTTCCCAGGAGTTTCCTTTTCTTCCCTAAGTGGTAATACATCAACGTAATCCTCTTTGAAGAAGAAATTATTTACCGTAACATTTGTTCTGTGAAAATGCATTATCATTGATAGATTGCTGTAATCTATTCTTCCATTAGCTTGTTGGTAATACAGTCATTGTCTGTCATTTTTATTCTTACAGTATCTAGTACTTAGATTCAGAATTAGAACTTTAGGGTTACTGGATGTCATCTGCTGTCAAATAACCTGAGCTTAGCATTGTATTCAAAGAGCTGTGAAATATGTCATCTATACTAACACCCTGCTAAAGAGGAAAAATCTGTAATAATCCTTTCAGAAAGTACTCTGCATAAAACTAATTGGCAGCCCTTCTCAGGTAGGAGAAAGTTAGTGATACGTAATCAATTCTAGATTTTTCTCTGAAGATTGTGGTGAAAATAGTAATGATAATAGGCTATTTATTAAACATTACAGTAATTATTGAGCAGTAAAAATTCCTGTTGTTTGAAGAACTACACAACCATCAGGTTTTACCATTGTATCTATTGCAAAAACTACTTTAAGTAGCATCCAGGTGGCAAGTAAAGGAGTGCTCTGTAGCTTTGTCACTGTGGCTAAATGAGGGCAGGGGTAGAGAGATTAGAGGGAAGGCGAGACTGTTGGGGTAATTAATGAGAATGTCACTGGATAGCTTGGAGTAGGAATATAAGTTGTTTAGCTCAGGTTCTGTTGTAGTGTTTGAAACAAGGAGTCCTCAACGCAGCAGCAGACAATAATGACGGGTTATTTAAATAAGTCTTTTCATTGTTAGACAATTTATTAATATTTGCTGATTTAAACTCTTGTGGTAGTATTATTTACACAGATCCATATAAGATATTGATGAGAAAACTCATTCATAAGTACTGGGCATAAATTTTTACCATGTAAGTTTACACAAAATACGGTTTTTACTGTGTTTGATTAGTGTTTTTCATATGTGATTCTGAGTTATCCACTATTTTCTCCCCCCTACAAACTCATTTCCTTGCCTCCAGTTTATCTGCTGGTACGGTCTTTGTATCATCATCCACAAAGACTTCAATAAATTTGTGATTCTACTTTCTAGAGAAAAAGTTTCATTTTATTGCCATGTTGACCACAGCAATATCTTGAATTTAAACTCACTAGAGGGTAGCAAGATTCTTGGTCAGGAGAATGAGCAATGAGAGAGACTAGTATCTGTCTATGAATAAATGTTGAGGCCCAAACAAAAGATACAGGCGGAAAGCAGGATATTATAAAAAGATCTATTCAAGAGTGCTCAAAACTTAGTGTAGGCTAAAATTGCCAGTACTTGGGGGAGCAGAGGACATCTACTCATCAGATTTTCTTTATTTGAATCCAGTGGTTTAAAGCTGGCTACACTTTAGACCATTCTGGGGAACTTTTAGAGAAGTATTAATGACAGAAACCACCGCGAGGCATAGTGACATAATTGGTCTTGAGTAAAATCTGGGCACCCATTTATATGTTTTAAAGTTCTAGATAATTTCCATGTCCAACTGGGATTGGAAACCACCAAATTACCTGAATCAGAGAGATCTCTAACAAATCTCAAGTGGTTACTAGGTAGAAATATTCAGATCCACTCACTATTATGCTTCAGATTTATAGATTTTGTAATTGTTTTTTGAAGAAGTTTACATTTTTTGGCAAGTTTATTGGTATTTCACTGACTGTATAAGCTGCTTGCTAGTTTTGGAGTGGGGTATAAATTATTAGTCTCCATTTGGGTTGAGCATTAGATTCACTTCAGGAAATTTTACAAATCCTAATTCCAAAGTGATTCTAATGTAAAGCCAAATTTGAGAACTACAAATAAAAATAACTATTTGTTGATTTAACTTTCTTTTAATGCTTTTAATGAAGGGCATGTCTATCTGTCTTTTTCAGGATATTATTGATAGACTTATAATTTTGAATTCTGAAGCCAAGATTCGTTCTTTATTCAATTATGAACAATCACATATCTTTGGTCTCAGGTAAGGTGCTAAATTATTTTAGATATTACGTTTTATATCTATAAATTAAGCACTTGTTTTAAATACTTTTAAAAATTATTTAAAATAAGCTAATTTTAAAAGGCATGTTTAAAGGTAATTCATTTTTCTATAACACAGACAAAGTAAATTACAGCAATTAGATTTTTCTATTATAATCTTTATGTGAGTTGAGGTTTTGTGTTACATCTTCTACTTTTGCTTCATTTATTAGAAGATTTGGGGGACTATATAATTTTGTTTAGTCAGTACTATCACTTGGGACTTTCTTATGTAGATAGTTGATTAGATTCTTGCTATTATATAGCTTTGGAAGGTCTAGAAATGGGTCATTTATCTTGATGCCTGAAATTTGCACCTTGGTGTTTGTCATTCATTACTCTTTAACTTTACTTTTTCCAAGGATAAATTTTTCACATTCCTTGACATTTTATTTAGCATGTTTAAATGGGGCGGGGTGGGGGGGAGGAATTTGTAGGGCTACAAAGACTCATGAAATTCTCACTCTTTTGGTTATCTATAGATCTATAACTTTATTCCCCACCTTCAAATTACTACTTTTAAAAACAGTTAAATTAAATAAATTTTGTATTTTCATAGGTTTGTGATTCTTTTTCCCTGTCTGCTTGCAAAGTAACTTTTCAGGCATGAAAGAGGTCAATGATAATGCACTACCTACGAAATAAAGCAATTACTTTTCTAAAATTAGAATTCTCTGATGGTAGTATATTTTATAGTTCTATACTTTAACATTTTTTTAAAACTATTCATTAAAGGCTGAGACTCATCTTTGGACTTTCTAGTTCAAAGAAGGTATAAAAATGCTGTAGCTATTATAGTTCTTTGGATGGTGTGCCCTTTATCTCCAAATGTGTTTTCACATTAAATTTTAACTTGCAGTTTATAGCATCAGATATCATATAGCAAGCAGTGATGGAGGGTACTAGGAGAAATCCATTCAGAAGAATCTCTTTTTGCATAGCAAAGTGTGCTTCTGAGCTTTGTAGTTATAGAGCACAGATTTTTGCTTCTTGCTGTTTATATACTGAATGAATTTCTTCTCTTCATCCCTCCCACCCCTGTATATTTTCTTTCTTTTATAGAATAAGTTTCTCTGCTATTCTTTTGGAAAAAGATTTAACAATAGGGTTTTATTAAGTTGTATAAAAAGCAATCCAAGAAGTGAAATTCTTCATAGTGTGTGCTTTCTAATAATATCTAAACAGAACCATTCTATCCTACTTCTAGGAAATTTACCATCCCATTTGGCTATAACAGAGTAGTGCAATGCGATAGTTGGCAATATGGACTCTAGACTCTGGAGGATAATTATATTATTTTCTCATAGGATTACTAGGAGAATTATATGTGAAAATTAAAAGCTTACACCAGTTCCTAGCATGTACCAAGCACTATAGAGAACAAGACATTTATAGGACACAGAAATAGATCATTATCAGTTGATGAGAATGTGTATAGTATCCCTAACTGGACTGGGGTGAAATGTATTCATGTTGGAAAATTAACTTTACAAGTTAAGTGATGTATAGTGATTGAATGTATAAAAGAAAAGAAAATATATTATTAAAGAAAAAACAAAGATCTTAAAAAAACAGAGTAGTGATAGTACTGGTAGTAGTACTTCACATGGTTTTATCTACTTGAACTATAATGGTTTTGTTTTTCTATGAAATTACTATTACTTTTGTCTTTTTTTTTTCTATCTCAGTAGTCTTCCACATAATGCCAAATAGTATGTTATACTTATATTACCAGCAATCAGACAGAGAAAATGACAAAAATCCTTTTCTGAGGAAAAGTTTGTATTTTTATGTGCATTTGAACAAACTTTTCTTGGGCAATACATTTATTTTTTATTGTTTTTTGAAGTTAATTCATACATTTGAAGTTAGGTAATTAATTTTTATTTCTACAATAATTTGAGTTTATTGGTCAGCAAGGTATCATTGTGACCGTTCAGATCATAGTTTTGTATTATATAGAAACCTTGTGGTATAGCATGTTTTGGATTTTTACCAGTATCTTTATCACCCTCAGTGTTTTTGTTTGTTTCTAATTTTACCTTCACTATACCATTCTCAGGAGCTCTTTTCATTAATGTGTCTGTCTTCTACATTTAGAATTATTTGTTCCAGTTACTTTGTATTTCCCTCTGCCTCTAAACTCTAGAAAAAGCATCAAAGTATGTTTGATAAAAACTACTTGCCACAACACTTAGGTGAGGCTGACATGAGGCATTGAGAAATGTGTCTTTTTATTTATCGACATCATCACGTTCTGTTTAAAGGTCTGGCTTTTGATTTGCCAAGATCTTTCAAATCTTATATATAGTATAAGTGGTTAAATTGAAGATTTTTCCTTTGATTAGGCCTCCTGTTCCCTCCCTTATTTTTTTCCTCTCAACCTATCCTTACACGCTAGATCATTCCTATCAGTATAAAGGTTTGCCTTTACCTGTCTCATCATGAAACAAAGCATGCACTTGCAAAAACTGTCCTCAGTAGCACATCTTTCTGCAGCCTCAGTCTTATTTCTCTGCTTCTCACCATGGCAAAACAAACTGTCCTCACTGACTCACCTCTGTTTACTTCTCAGCTCACTTCCACTTAACTTTGGCTTTGTGACTTGGAACCAGGTATCCCACTCATCACATTGTCACTTGTAACTTCCATGTTAATGACCTAGTGCATTCTTCTCTCTTAATTCCATTTTTTTTTCTTATGTTTAAAGTTCTCTTCTCTTTGCTTCTCTGATACCACACACTGCTGTAGGTGCAAATTTTCCTTCTTTTCATTTTCTAAGCAACATCTGAATGTCAGAATACTCAGGACTTGGTCCTGGGCCTACGCCCACCATTTTCCTGCATACTCTGCCTCAGTTCTCACCACTTACGACTATGGCTTTAAATTGGATCTGTATGGGGGCCAGCAGGTGGTGTGGTGGTTAGAGGTGCTGGACTCCCACATGGCTGACCACAGTTCAAGTGTCAGTCCTGGTGGCTTGTTTTCTCACTTTCCCCCATCTCTCTCTCTCACTCTGTTCCTCTCTGGTCAAATTAAAATAAAATAAATAAAGTTAAATAAAAAAAAAAAAAGGATTTGTATGCCAATGAGTGCCCTAATTTATATCTCTAGCACAAACGTCTCTTCTGAGCTACCAAATTCACATATATGTCTACCTTCTGACTTCTCAATTTATATATTTTTGTGGAATCACAATTTTAACATGTCTAAAATTGACCTTTTGGATCTCCCAGGCCTTCTCCCACTAAAACAAATGAAACCAATATTTCACTTCCAAATTATTTTGTGACCCAGCCATCTCTTCAGTTGCTTAATCCTGAAAGTCATCTTAAGTTTATTTTTGTCTTTCAAACAATAATTTATCTTTATTATAAAGAAATTAAACAATGAAGGGATTAAATATAATAAGTAAAGTGATTTTTTTTCAAACTTAAAATGAAAATTAACGTTGAGGTAAGTTATTCTTGATACCTTAAATTAAACAAATTTTTTGTTAATGATAGAGACCATTGTGCACTCATGAAAGAGAGAGAGAGAGGCAACCTTGACAGGGTCTCATCACATTGCAGTCTTTTTCCCCACCTTCTGGCTTGTCAACATCTTGCATGAATTTATCCCCAGTGTGTTTCAGGCTGACTTGGAGACTGAACCTGCAGTCAGCCATGTAGCTTCCAGCTCTGCAGTTCAATTGCTCCTGAGTGTGCCAATGGGCTGGTCATCATCCTAGATATCTTTCTATGCATACACACATAGGAAGATAGATATATAGAAATGGATTATTTTATAAATCTGGAATCATAATGTAGTTGCCATTTTAAAATTGTGCTAATGTTTTGGAAAAGGAAAAGAAACTCTAGTGAGACTGAAGATATTGCTGAAATTGAAATAACTATATTTTTGCTCCAGAGGTTATTAGAGATTCCTCTAATGTTAAGAAAAATGACTATAAATCATTTCAAGAGATTTTATCATCATATTTCACTTTTAGATAGTGCTGATTGACTCTAATATGAAAGATGAGGCTATGGATGTTCTCATTGGCCTCCCACTTTCCCTGTCCCCACTTGTGCTGGAAGGTTGTTTGTCCATTTCATGCCTTCATGAGTTAGATACCGTATCTTCCCCTCTACTCAGGAGGTGTGTTTAGTTTATCTGGGTTACTTAGTGTTGTAACATATATACGTAGTTCTATTCATAAATGACTGAAGAGTATGATTTATAATTTTTAAATTTATTCTTCCCTGTTTACTCAGCAAATATTTATTGGACACTTATGAGCTATGCTGTATGCTACTAGGTCTGGTAAAAATAATGATGAGTAAATAAGATGTGTAAATAATTCTTCAGTAGTTAACCCAGTTAACTGGTGAAGAATTGGATAGTAACATAATCAAAGAATATGTGAAGTAATTAATGCAGGAAACACAGTTTTTTTTTTTTTTTAAGATTTTTGCCTTAGGGCTTATATGCTCACTGGAGAGAGAGAGAGAGAGACAGTGAGAGGGAAAGTGAGACATCACCCCCCCTCTGGAGATGACAACACCACAATCTTTTATTCTCCTTCAGGGATTTTGGACATGCAAGCACACGTGCCCAGCATGACCCTCAAGCTGCCTGGTCCCAGACTTGAGCCACGGTCAACCATGTGGGAGTCTAGTGCCTTAACCACCACACACCTGCTGACCTGGAAAAACACATCTTTATAAAGCCACCCCCTTTCCCTATTGTAGATAACTAGACACCTTTGCATGTCTCTCTGTAACATTTCTCTGCTTTATCTGTGTGCATTATTTCTTGCTCTTCCTCAGCTTGAACTTATGCTCTAAAGAGGGGAGGCTTCTTTTTACTTTTATATTGCCTTTTTAGTTGAGTTTTATATTTGGACTACTGCTTCACTTTTGTTCACTTATACAAATTCAGCCCATCCTTCAAGACAGAGTTTGCTCTATAGCCCATTCTAATCTTGTCTTTTCCCCGCATGTATCTTACATTTGTGATCATACCCACATAATTAATATTTAACTTGCTTCTTCTCACTGAGCAAAACTTCATCTCCCCTAAGGAATATTATTTTCTTTTACATTGTGTCTGCCACACTGTCAAGAAATTTTTAGTTGTTTGGTTAATATTTATTTACTAAATCTGTTGATTGATTAAAACAGTGATCTGGGAAATTTTGATCCTGCCCAAGGCTTAGTAGCTTAAGATTTTCTTATCCATCTTTAGGTTTTAGAAAAATGCTATATTCTTCCTAGGATATTTTATTTCAACATATAAAAATACATATCCATAAGGAAAGAATTTTATCATCATTCAATGTTAATAGTTTTCTTTACATCAAAATACAAATTAGGTTTAATTATAGACCTTAGAGTTGCCTTATTTAACAACTTAAATGTTATGTAGTAATTCTTAATTAAATATACATTCAAGTTTATTATGCTTAAAGAAATGTTAATGTAGTTCTCCTTAAAACGTATTGCTCTTTGCATCATTTGAAACGCTAATGTGTCCTATTTATTGTTAATTGTCTTCTAAACAAAACTTGGGAATCTATATTTGTAGAGTAGCCTTTAAAATGAATTGTTTGGGGGAACCAGCAGTTAGCGTAATGGCTATGTTGCTGGATTCCCACGTAGTAGACCGTGGTTTGTGTCCCGGACCCGGTGGCGTAAATCTCACGCCGGGCGCGTGTGCGTGTGTGCCCAAGATCCCGAGAGAAGAATGGAGGAGAGGGGATTGCGGCGTGACCATCCCCCCTGGGGGGTGATTTTTCGCTTTCTCTATGTCTCTCTCTGTCTGTCTGGCGAGCGCATACACCCTATAGCGAAAAAAAAAATTAATTGCTTGCTGTTTGTTACTTTATGTTTGTCTACCTTCTTCAAAACAAAACTTAGGGGACCAGCAGTTAGCATAATGGCTATGTTGCTGGACTCCCATGTAGTCCACCGCGGTTTGCGTCCTGGACCTGGTGGCTTAAAACTCATGCCGGGCGCGTGAGCACACATGCCAAAGATCCCAAGAGGAGAATGGAGGAGAAGGGATTGCCGTGTGGCCATCCCCCCGGGGGGGGGTGATTTCTCTCTTTCTATCTCTCTGTCTGGTGAGCGCACATGCCCTATAGCAAAAAAAAAAAACAAAAACAAAAAAAACAAACAAAAAAAACAAAAACAAAACTTAGGACTCTTTACAGAATACATTTAAATTAACTGCTCGCTGTTTGATATTATTTTACATTAATACACCAACAGTAAACTTTATCAACAGTATAATGAAGAATTTTATGCATAATTACCTTCTTTGTAAAAATCTAACCTTTAAGATGACTTTAAGAGAAAAAGTAGAACATTCTCGTTTGTTTTAAAACTAAGTTTAAGTTTGGCGTGGCATGTGCTGCTAAGACATCACTTATGTGTTCTTATATTGCGTTCACATATATAAATGCACAAATTGTATTTGATTAGAGTTGTAGAGTGTAACTCATGGAATTTAAATTATTAGTAGAAACAAAATATATTCTTTCCTGAATATCCTGAATTAATGCTAGGAGAAAGTGGCAGGATGCAGAGAATAGGCTTGTGAGTACAGGCATGAGATAAGACAGGAATACATTTGGAATTCCTTCAAGTGGAGATGATAGACAGCTAACTCTAAACTGCACAGAATCATTCCAATTGCTCCAGACAAATGCCTGCCTGCTCAGATCAGTGATAAGATATTTTAAAAGCAACATACATACATAGTTTACAGTTGATAGTAATTAAGAGCAGAGAATTATTCTTCTGATAAGATTAGATTTGGGTAATGAGTAAACTCCTAGAGAAACCACAGTATTCAAAATAAATTCCAAAACAAGTGAAAGGATCCATCCCTCATTTGACAGATTATTTAAATCCTATAAATAGCCCTAATAAACATTTCACATGAGGACACACTAATTTTTATTTCCAGAATGAACTGGGGTGGAGAGTGTGGGTGGATATGTATGTGGAGGGGAGGAAGAAGAGTGTTGGGATGGAAGAAAGAGAGAGAGAAGGAGGGGAGGGTTGGGTAGAGCAGGTAGGAGAGAGACTGGAGAGAGACAGGGAGGGTTGATAGATATAGGAGTCAGAGAGAGAATATTGGATCAGGGAAAGGATAATTAAATTGCATAACATGTGCTATTTCAAAATCTAGCTCTCTGGAGTGATGTAGAATGCCCATACTAGATTGGGAGACTCCCTTTGTATCTGAAGTAAAACAATGTCTGTGTTCCCCACGTGAGAATGAAGTGTGAATTTTTTTTTTTTTTTTGAGAGATTTTTGCTGTAGGGCACTTGTGCTTGCTGGAGAGATGGAGACACAGAAAGTGAGAAATTAGCCCCTAGTGGGGATGGCCATGCCTTCTCCTCCATTCTCTTCTCCAGATTTTGGGCATGCATACACCCGTATCTGGCATGAATTGTTTTAAGCCCCAAGGACCAGGACTCAAATTGCAGTCGACTACATGAAAGGCCAGCAATGTAGCCGTTACACCACCTCTTGGTCCCTCAAGTGCAGAATTCTTAACACCCTGGCACACGTAGGACATAGTGGGCTCTCCTACGTCAGCACTGACAGGGAAACCTCACAGAGAGCTGACAGCATGGGAGCTGGTGTGCTGCCTTGTATCCTGACCACACTGATCACAAAAGCAGCCTATCCTCACACTGTTCTTTTGATTATAGCCAGGTTGTGTTTGTAATGCTTATTGTGCATATTCAAAGATATATTGATGTCTTCTGAGTAGCATTGACATGTTATATAGCTGTGTACAGTGTTATAATGATGGATTAGATGTCTGTAAATTACTTGAGTCTATAGAATGAAACTTGTTAAGAGCTTTTTATTTCTAGTACATTAGAAGCCCTTAATTAGTGTATTCATATTTTGTAATATGTATGCATATAACATTAGTCTATCATAAAAGTTTACTGGGTCAGCATAATGAATAAGAATATTACATTCTTAATATTATATAGCAATAGATTATCTGTTAAGAGCACCCAATTAAAGTTACTCTGTGAGTTTCAACGTTTAGCACAAAAATCCTGCAAATCAGGCCAGCTGGTGGTATGGTGGTTAAGGAACCCATATGGCTGACTATGTGGTTTGAGTTTTGGATCCAGCAGCTTGAAAAACACACCTGGAATGTGTGCATGTGTGCCCAAAATATTACAGGGAGAACTGGGGGGAAGAGACTGTGTTGTGATCCCACTTTTGTTCTCTGTTTATCCTAGGTGAGCACACATGCCCCCTGTCAAATTAAAACAAAAACAAAAACAAAACGAAACAAAAAAAAACCCCACAGATCCCAGGAATCTGGATTGGCTGTGGTTTTAATTCTTTGCTCTGACGTTCTGACTAAGTATGCTTTGATTTGCTCCTGAGAACATGTTTTGTAACTCACGAATGCCAGTTTTCTGGACCTAGCCATGTTGATGCAGGTGAAGAGCTGCTGCACAACATAGAAGCTTAGAGGAAAAGCCTCAGTTTGGCTCCAAGTTTATCTGGACACATCCATGAACAGGCTGATTGGGTGATAAGGTGATTGTAGCTTACTTAGCGAGACTTTGTCACTTGTCAAGGATCTCTGTCTGTTTCTCTCATAAAAAAGAGAGAAATGATCTTTAAACTGGATTACCATTTGGAATGTCAAATTGGCATTTCTTTCTTTCTTCTTTTTAAAATCATTTTTTTACCCAAAATATTTTTCTTTATAACAAAAATTAAATCCAGCAGATTCAATTACATTACATTGGAGTAAAATGTACTAAGGTACAAAGAACTTTTTCTGAAAGATAATTTAGAGCTTAGAAAATAAACATATTTGTTTTTGTTTTATCTGTTTAGGAAAAAAAAAGAAAAAAGGCCTGAGTAAAGGTCCGGATTGTGTGTGGCTTAAATTTACTTTCTACTTCCAATATAGTATTAATCTTTTTGGCAAGGCAACTAGAAAAGATACTAGTTGATGATCTATATTATATATGCTAAACACTGTATTTAATATATTTTTATTAAAGTAATGTACTTAGTTTAAAAAGTTAAATATTTCAAGGATGCTTTTAAGAATGAAGTCTATTCATCCTTCCATATTCCCAAATCTGCTCATCACACCTACTGCTTTCAATGACTTGAAATATCTTTTGATGTTCACCTCTAGATTTTTTAATAGCATGCTTATTTCAACTTCTGAATTTTATCTTTTGTCTCAGGGATTTAGATTTCCTCTGTCTAGCTATATTTTATAACCACAAGGTTTTCACATTCTTGAGGGCAGGGACCATGTCCTATTCATACTTGTGAAAACAAACTTTCAATAAATTAAAAGACATCAGGTAATCTGTTTTCTCTCTCTCTCTCTCTATCACATCATTCTGTTCTATTTTGAACTGGAGGTTTTTTATTTTTATCTTTACTCTGTCTCTCAGCCTCCCTGGGATTTTTCTTTACTATCATCCTGGGGATTTTGTTTTTCTCTCTTCTGAGTTAGATCCTTTACTACTTGGGATATGGTTTTCTTATATCTTGATTTACTGCTTTATTTTGATGGAGCATGTTTCTGAGTAAGAAAGAATATATCAGAGGAAGTTATCAAAATGAGAATGGAATGGAGGCTTCAGTAGTATAAACTTTTAAGCTACAAAACTGGTGGATGGGAGCCAGCAGATGGCACAGCTGTTGCGTCGCTGGACTCCCACATGGTCAACCACAGTTCGAGTCCCAGACTGGTGGCTTTAAAATCACACTGGGTGTCGGTTTGTGTGTGCCCAAGATCCCAGGAGGAGAATGGAAGAGAAAGGGTGGCAGTGTAGCCCTGTCCCCTGGGAGATGATTTCATATTTTCCATCTCACTATCTGTGTCTCTCTGTCTCTCTCCAGTGAGCATGCCACATGCCCCAAGGCAGAAACCTCTCAAATGAAAACAAACAAACAAAAACCAGTGGATGAACTGTAATTGGCAGTGGGAAAAAACTCAGAAATGACTTTTCTGTGTATCACAATATTCTAGAAGTATTAGGAATTAGTGACACCACTGAGAATGGAGATAGAAGTAGAGGATTAGCTGAAAGTCTAAGACTTTCAGTAATAAGATTAGTTCAAATTATTAGACTCAGGTCTACATTCAGATTCCCTGAACTCCTATCCCACTCAGATAAGTAACTGTCTTTTCCTTCAGAACATTGGAGGTTTGCCTTATGGAAGTAATGAACGGGGGCCAAATGCAGCTGAGAGAAGGGGTGATGTGTTGAAGAAAGTTTGTTATTCACTGCCAATTCAAAGATACATCTGACTGTATTTCCTTTCCTCTTAGTTTTTTTTTTTTTTCTGAGAGTTAATGAGGCATCATTTTTCTTTTTCTTTTTAGTGTATCTAGCAATAATTTACTTCAAGATTGTTACCACAAAAATTTTAAATGAGAATTAACACTATCTAATACCTAATATCTAATGATATACCGATAATAGTATTTATTGTTGCCAGGACTACATAGTTTACATATGCCGAGTTATTTAAACCTCAGAGCATTAAAGTTCCAAACAATAGCAATGACATTCTTTCATCTAATACAGTATAATTTTCTTCTCACAAACAAAAATACCCTTACCCTCTTTCCTGACAAAGAGATCTACTTAGCCAGCAGTGTTCAGTGATTTTCATTCTTTGATAATTCAGTTACATTTTCCTGTCTTTTAGTCTGTAGACTAAATTGTGAAATCCTGTACCCTGTATAAAACAGGGGAGAGAGAGAGAGATGGAAGAAAAAGGAAATTGGCTAACATACAGATGTTTACTTAACACAAGAAAATGTGGTTAGCTAGTACTATCCTTCTCCCTATGAGTGGGTATGGACTGTAGCTGGTATTGATACCTTTTCCCCTGCTACCCATTCTGATTTTACCTGAAGTTCAAACAGCCTCAACATAGATCTATATTTAAAGCTTCATTTTTGTGACTCTTGAGCCCTCGATGGGCTTGTCTATATCAGGTTCCATTGTTATTGCTGGACATAACAGCTCTAGGAGGTGCTACAGAGGATTCCCTAAACACCAGATTTATTTCCCTCTGCTTCCATTGTATAATGGCAGTCTTGTCATTGGTAATTATGGTCAGTCCCTCTAGTCAACACAGTTACATATTTTGCTTGTTGGTACAGGAAGTATGAGAAACCTTAAGAGAATGGAGCATGGCCATCCCCCCTGGGGGGATGATTTTCTGCTTTCTGTCTCTCTGTCTCTCTCTTTCTGGTGAGTGCATGTGCCCTGTAGCAAAAACAAACAAACAAACAAACAAACAAAAGCCTCTCCCAGAGATTACGGGAAAATTCACTTATTTTTATTTAAAGACGTTTGCCGAAGGGTATGTGTGCTTACCAAACAAAGACAGAAAGAGAAGAAAATAAGAAATCATCTTCCAAGGGAAATGGTAACACCACTATACCTTCTCTTCCCTTTCCCCTCAGAATTTGGAGCATGCATACACACATGCCTGAGTGATATTCAGGCTGCCAGGTCCAGGAATTGAACTGTGGTCAGTCATGAGGGAGTCCATTGCCTTAACTGCCCACCACCCGCTGGCCTGAAAGTTTATATTTTTATTAGTGGTAGAAATATCTTATTTTGGAATCAGATCTCAAGACTATCTATGGCCCTATCCCCACTTGGGGTGGCTCAGAAAACCACAGAAAATCAGCATTTCTATTTCTTCCCCTTAGTTCACAGACCTGTACGTACTTTACAGTTACAAGTGAAAATAATACAATATGTTGGTTGCTGGTTCAGAGCATCTTGTTGTACAGTACATCAGTATTGCAAGGTGTTCTGTCCTGTGTGATGTCCTCCTGAGTTTCAATGTGCCATTCCACCAATATGTAAGATTAACTGCTTTTGGGAAAGAGGATACTTTTTTTTTTTAAGAGATTTTTGCTATAGGGTATGTGCACTTGCCGGAGAGACAGAGACAGAGAGACAGAATGTGAGAAATGACTCCCACAAGGGGGGATGACAATGCCACAATCACTTCTCCTCCATTATCCTCTCAGGACTTGGGACTCGAACTGTAGTTGACTACATGGAAGTCCAGTGACGTAACCATTATGCCATCTGCTAGTCCCAGGATACATCTTAAGATCAGTGAATCCTGTGGGTGTTTGTTCAGTGCTTTGCTTCTTTTGTTGTTAAAGTATTTTTTTTGGTCAGAAGCAGTGTCTTATGGATGCCATATCCTCAGTAAGACATTAGTAATTCCACAATTAGTAGGATAGTATTTCATAGAGAAGTATGGAATGTCAATTTAATATTTGAAAGAAGAAGATATTTAGTGTAATCAGCCTGCCAGTGGATAATTGGATGGTCTCTATTTATTGAGTCCAGTGTTGTTTTTTTAACTATGGCAGTCTGGGTGCTCAGTAATAGCTAAAATGAGATCATCTGTGATGAGGAAATTCATGCTATTCAGCCCTGTAAGTGTTTCCTCTGCAGTAGCAACCCATCTGGTATTCCACATTGTATGATTTTCTAAAACATATCTTATGTGCACAGCACCATCAAGTGAAAGTAGAAGCATTTCTTTCTATGTTTAGTCTAGCTACTAGCTTATATAATATACTGGCATAATTAAAGAGTGATTATGATCTGTTTATTACATAATTGGGTAGCAAATAGCATTTAGATTTATATCAATGCTTGCAAAAATATATCTAATCATTAAGGTATGCATTTTTTATTAGTTTTCTGAAATTGTTGCATATACATTTATACTTTTTGTGGATATAATGATATACTTTTTCCCATTGGCCACCCCTAGCATAACACTTAAGTTGCGTGAAATATGCACCTTAACAATTTGTTGTAAAGTGAGTTATCATGGAATCCCAATCAGGTAAACAGATAGTTTTCTTATACTATTTGCATTTGTTTGGTCATGACTTCTTCACTTTTGCCTAGTGATAACACATCATTCTGACTTTTGCAATATTTATATCTTTGGTTTACTTTTTATTTTTACTACCTAGTCATGTATACAGTATACTTTCATTTTGTGACATTTTCAGCTTTATATTAATGGGAGCATGGATTGTTTACTTATTCTGTCAGGTCTCACCTCTTCTATGTAGCATTAAGTTTTTTATTTTTATTTATTTATTTTTTTCTGTAGAGGTTTCTGCTATAGGGCATGTGCGCACACCAGAAAGACAGAGACAGAGAGATAGAAAGCAAGAAATCTCCTCTCCCCCCCAAGGGGGGATGGCCACACCACAATCCCTTCTCCTCCATTCTCCTCTTGGGATCTTGGGCATGCATGCACACTTTTTGATACTGAGTTTTCCAATCTATAAACATGGTTTATATCTCAATTTAATTAGACATTCTTTAATTATTTTTAATTAAAATTGTACAGTTTTTTGTTCATTTTATTTTTGTAGCCTTATGTATTACATTCTTCAGTGTGTATTATGGTGTATGGCATCACCACTAAATGGTTATAAGCAAGGACTGTGGAACCGCATCACAAGAGTGATGTTGAGCAAAATTCTTAATCCCTTTGTGCCTTTATTTCTTTATATATGAAATGGAGAGAATAACTGTACCTTTTTCAGAGAGTTATTGTGAGACACCTTCTCTATATGTTACACATCCTCTAATTTTGCACATAATAAGTTCCTGATAAAGATAAATGTCTATTAGATTATATAGAGCTACAACTTATTCATTATCTTATATTTTTAGAAATTCTTTTAGACTAGAGATACCTTGTTGAACTCTATGCACATTAAAGTTTTGGTTATTTCATAATGCATATTTATTTATTTATTTAGAGATTTTTGCTATAGGGTGTGTGCGCTCGCCAGAAAGTCACAGAGACAGAAAGCAAGCAATCATCCCCGCAAGAGGGATATCCACTTCGCTATCCCCTCTCCTCCATTCTCCTCTTAGGATTTCAGGCATGCATGCGTATTTGCCCAGCATAAATTTCAAGCCTCTGGGTCTGAGATCTGAACTGTGGTTGACTGTATGGGAGTTGGCGATGTAATCATCACGCCATTTGCTAGTCCCCATAATGTTTATTTAATTTATAAACAAATCAAGGAGAGGGACCAGCAGTTAGCGTAATGGCTATGTCACTGGACTCCCACATAATTAACTGCAGTTCGAGTCCCGGACCTGGTGACTTAAACTTATGCCGGGTTTGTGTGTGTGCGTGCCCAACATCCCGAGAGGAGAATGGAGAAGGGAATGTGGCGTGGCCATCCCCCCTGGGGGGTGATTTCTCGCTTTCTGTTTCTCTGTCTCTCTCTGTCTGTCTGGCGAGCGCACGTACCCTATAGCAAAAACCTCTCAAAAAAAAAATCAAGGAGAATTCATATATGTACAATAGTTAACATTCTCATCCAGGTAGGTGCTGTGTTTATTTACTGAAATTTTTGTGTTCTGTATGTATATGTCTATTATGTACATTTTTAATATGTATAGTATATTCCTGTATGAAGAAAAGTCCTATGCTTTTTTTGTTTGTTTGTTGTTTTGTTTTGTTTTGGAGAGGTTTTTGCTATAGGGCGCATGTACTCGCCAGGAAGACAGAGAGAAACAAAGAGACAGAAAGCGAGAAATCACCCCCCGGGGAGATGACCATGCTGCAATTTCTTCTCCTCCATTCTCCTCTCAGGATCTTGGGCACGCACACACACGCGCTCAGTATGACTTTAAGTCACCGGGTCTGGTACTTGAACCACAGTCGACCACATGGGAGTCCAGCGACATAGTCATTATGCTACTTCTGGTCCCAAAAGGTCCTATGCTTTTTATATTATCATCTACTTTTTTCTAGTATTAATGGAATCTTTCCTCCCAGGACAATGTTTTAATTGGTTTTGGTGGTATAATTAAATGGTTTTTGTGTGTATGTGTTTATTTTCTTACTGACCATAATGTGTCATTCTCACATTCATATATATATATATATATATATATTGCTTCCATCTCCCAGTTACTAGTTGTTTTCTCTTTACCAACTGCTAGGCTTTATAGCAGCATCATACTGTTGTTGCGTAGATGTTGACCTTAGAAACTAGTTAGTTTTCTGTTGCTGTGTAAAAAATTACCATAATTTTGACTTAACATAACACATATGTACTATCTTAGTTTCTGTTGAGGCATATCTTAAGCTGAGTCTTCTATTCAGTCTCACAAAGCTACAATCTAGATATTAGGCTGCAGTCCAGGTATTGGCTGTGCCTTGGTCTTATTCAAAGCTTGACTAAGGAAGGTTTTGCTTCCAGACTCACACAGATTGTTGGCAGAATTTAGTTGTTCAGAGATTTAGGCCTGAGGGTTTTGTGTTCTTGCTCTCCTCAGAGACTGAATGTCCTTGCAGTCTCAACTACAGGACACCTTCAACTCCTTGCAGGCCATTTGCAGTTTCTTGCTATGTAGTTTTTGATTTGATGGCTGTTTGAGTTTTCAATGCATGGCTATTTGATTTTTCAGTGCCAGCAAAGGAGAGACCCCAACAAGAGTAGCGCCATAGTCTGATGTCCTGTAATCTTGGGATTACATTCACATAACCATATGCATTTTCTCATGTTGAACAATACTACATTGGATAAAGGCATATTACAAGTTCTGCCTACACTTAAGAAGAGATCATACAAGGGCAAGAGTGCCACAAAGCTGGGATCATAGGAGTCACCATAAGAATCTGGCTGCCATGGGACAAAGAAATGTGAAGCTATTTTACAGTTAATCAAGTGGGCTAGGGAGAAATGTTCACATATTGAAATATTCATTTTGTAAGCTAAATAATGTGATTCAATGTATAAAAGAAAATGAAATTGAAAAAAAAGGAAGGAAAAAAAAGAAGAAAAATGAATCTGGCTACCGTACAGACATCTTTTGAATAAGCAAATCCTGACTGTACTGTTTTAAGCTGTTACCTAAGTTATTGCTCTAGGTGTTTTATGGTTTCCTTATATCTGTTCTTGCTTCATTTTAGCCTATTCTGTACATAGAAGCCAGAGTAATCCTACAGAAGCACAAATCAGCCTAAGCTCATGCTGTTCTTACATCCCCAGAATGAACCCATACCCCAGTGGTTTCTCATGTTACCAGAGTCATCACATGCCCATAGAGGCTGATGTGATCTGCACTCCTAGCACTGCTTTGACTTCATCTCCAAATATTCCCTCTTATGCCATGCCAGCTACATTGGCCCTCTTACTGCTTTTCAGACATGCTAGGAATAGCCTCACTTTGGTCAAGCTGTTTGCTCTGCCTGGAACCAGGGTAGTTCCATGGCTTGCTCCCTCATTTCTTTGAGATCTTTACTGAGGTATTACTTTCTTAGTGAGTTATTTCCTGACCACCTTAACTAAAATTGTATGTGATGATTCATTCCCACCACACTCTTATTGCAGCTTTTTCACTTTTCTGCTTTAGGTTTATCTATACTATGCTTTCTTTTTTTAAAAAAAAAAATATTCATTGTCTCTTCCCCTCTTCTAGTATTTTGGGTTCCTTAAGGACTGAGATTTTTGTGCATGTGTGTTCAGTTATATGTCTGAGGCACCTACAACAGTGATATGCACCTACTAGTTTTTCAACCAGTATTTTTTTAAGTAAATGGAATTTTATGTCATTAGAGGAAGGAGTTCACAAATACAGGGTTTCATCATTATCAAAGAACTGAACAGTATTTATCTTTCAGACAGCATGCGTCTTTATTTTAGTCATCTCTTTTTGCATTGACTCGAATTTCCAGAATGATGTTTAAAAAATAATGAGCAGTTTTACATTCCTTATGACCTTAATGGGAATACTTTTCTTGTTTATGCTTTTAGCTCTCATATTGAGATAGATTTGTTTTTTAAATTAAATGAAAGAAATAACCTTCCTTTAATTTACTAAGAATTTTTTGGAGGACAGGGAGTAGAGAGTGGATGCTGAATGTTAAATCAAATAGCTCTTAAGTATCTGGTCAGATGCCTGTATATGGTTCTTTTCTGTTACATATCAATGTCATGAATTACATTAGGAGATACTTTAATATTACTGTCCTTTTCCCCCTAAAATAAATTGTACTTGGTCACAGTGTGCTATTCTTATCATTTACTGATGGATCAAGTTTACTAATCTTTATATTATTTCTGGTACTTGTACTATCTTAAAGGTCTTACATCCTTTGCTAGTTTCCATTTGTTCATTTTCTAATGAGAATTTGGTTCAGGCATGTGTTTGCTCAGAGTTTGCTCCACGTCATCTTAGATCATTTCATTGTCAGTCTAGACACTGTAGACTTCTTTCAAATCATAAACTGAAGTTCTATTGACAATTATTTTATTATTTGTTTAGTGATTTAGTAGGCTTATGTAAGTATACTAGTTCTTGAGGTTCTTCTTAGTTCTTCTTAACCTATAGAGTGATGAGAGGACTTCTAAAAGGTCATTGAAAAAAATTGAATTCTAAGTAAAAATGTACTTTGTTGCAATTAAAAAAAAATCATGTGTAGTTCCCCTCCTCCCCCATAATATATCTTTTCTATAAACTTTTTGAAAACCCCTTGTATGTATCTTGGTTGATGTTTGCTTAATCTCTTGTAGTGTTCTAACTAAACTTACCTTGACTTTCTTCCTGACTCCACATATTCAGTGTACCAGGAAATCCTGTCTACTCTTAATGTAATTTTAAATCCCTCTACTTAATAAGTCAGTGTCTTGATTTTCTTTTGTTTGTGTCATTATTCACCCTTTAAATTATTACAACTTTGTATGTTTTAATATCTCATATCAGAACTACTCTCAGTGTTGGCCCACTGTGCTTCAGGAACAACGTTCAGTGTTGAATATTGCTGTGGTTACATCTGGGAATAGCTTGATTTTTTTTTTTTCTACTTTTGGTGACTTTGTATGTTAGCTTGAATATCCCAGTGGTTCTTTCTTTAGAAGAGAGAAAGTTAGTTCACTAACTTTTCCAGGTTCTGTCTTGGTATTGTCTTTTGCAGTTCAGTTTAACCTTGCACATAGTATACTTTTTACATACTTAGGTTATGATTTCTTTTAGGTAGAATATTTTCTTTTCCTTAAAAATTATTTTTTCTTTATTAATTATAAAATTTATGTGTGTGTGTTTGTGTGTGTGCATGTGTGTGAGAGAGGTAAAAATAGAGAGATGAGCACCCTCTTCAGGATTTAGCCATGCTGTGATTCTCTTTATCCAGTCTTCTAGCCCATTGGATCCTGAATTCTTGCACAAGGGTTCAAAGTATGGTCTCCATGTGGGATCCACCTTCTCTTGAGCAGTGTATTTTCACTACTCCACAATGGTAATAACCCAGGAAGAATTTTTTGAGTAATGTCTTTAAAGATGCATCCTGTTATGGGGACAGCAGATAGTATAACTGTTACATTGCTGGACTCCCACATAGTTGACCACAGATCAGTTCCTGGACCTAGTGGCTTTAAACTCATGCTGGGCATGTGTGTATGTATGTCCAAAATCCTGAGAGGAGAATGAAGGAGAAGGAATTGCTGGGTAGCCGTCTCCCTTGGGGGGTGATTTCTCACTTTGTGTCTCTCTGGCATCTTGTTAGATTATTTCAATTTTCTCATCAAGAAATCAATAAACTTATTTTCATTAGGCTTTTCACGTACTTCTCATTCTGTACTGTGTAATCCCTTATAGTATTTTTAACAATTTGTTCTTCTTTTTAAACACCTACTATTGTGCTTTAAAGTCTATGATAGTTTGATTTTTCTGTGTCTTTCTTTAGCTCTGTCACTTGTTATGTTATTTCTTTCTGTGTTCTTATAGCTCTACTTGTGCAGAGCTTCATAAAGATGATTGCTTTATTCAACCATTTTAATTTTATTCACTGAAAATTACTTGGTCAGATTTCTCAAGTTTATTGTTGTTGTGTTTTAGATTTTTGCCATACAGTGTTTGTACTCATAGGTGGGAGAGAGAGGGAGAGAGAACAAGAAAGAAATCGTCCCTTATGAGGGGCATGCCACCATCCTTTCTCCTCCATTTTACTCTCAGGATTTTGGAAATGCACACATATGCTTACCGCATTTCCCAAGCGACCTGGTCCAGGTATTGAATCTCAGAGTCAGCCATGTGGTATCTAATGCCTTAACCGCACCACTAACTGGCTTAGTTCTCAAGGTTTTTTTTTTTTTTTTTTTTTGAGAGGTTTTTGCTATAGGGCGCATGCGCCCGCCAGACAAAGAGAGACAGAGAGACAGAAAGTGAGAAATCACTCCCCAGGGGGCATGGCCATGCCGCAGTCCCTTCTCCTTCATTCTCCTCTTGGGATCTTGGGCATGCATGCACACGTGCCCGGCGTGAGTTTTAAGCCATCGGCTCCGGGACGTGAACCGTGGTCAACTACATGGGAGTCCAGCGACATAGCCATTACGCTAACTGCTGGTTCCAGTTCTCAAGGTTTTAATGGCTACTTTTTAAATGTATATTTGACATCTGTTCTAGCTTTTTTTCTCCTCTTTTTTTTTAAAAATATATTATGCATCCTTCGTATGGTATTTAATTTTGGAGTGATGTATGTCTTTTAATGATCAGTTTTCAGTTACTTACAGGAAGCTTATATTTAAAAGAAGTTAGGCACATGATCCTGATTAGCTAGAAGAATTCTGCAGGCCCTAATTGTGAGTGTATGCTCCCTTTCACGCTGTCCTTTCATGCTCCCCTTCTTTGCCTGCTATAACCTGAACAATTATTAATTGATATTCCTGTGACTTCATGTTCCACCTTACTCTTTCTCTTTTGGAACCTTAGTGGGCCAAGGATCCTTAAGCTGCTTTCTTATATGTTCATTTTCAATGTAGAAGTTATACTCTTCATTTTTAGAAATTCATTTTGTTCTTTTTAGAAATGTGTTTTATTTTTCTTTTTAAGTAGAAATTTACTATTTTTCCCCCACAGCACAGAAAGCTATATCTTTTCTCAATCTCTTTCCTCCCCACCCCCAGTAGCATTTGTACTATTTTTACTGCCTTTGGCTGCACATCAACTCATTTTGTGGTTAAAAATTCCCATGAAGTCTACTTTCCATTCTTCTCCATGCTTTTGGGTTATCCCTAAAATGAGAAAGGAGAATGCTAGCTTTTTGCTACTGTTCTCAAACTAGATTTCTGAGTATTTTTAAAATTTTGGTTCCATCTGTATACTAGTCAAAAAAATAGTTTTAGTTGTGTGAAGGGAGTCGAGAACATTTCTATAAATTTATGATAGTGGATTTTTCTTTTAGTTTTATATGCATTTGACTATTTTTTTTCACCATATTTTAGGGATTGACTTTGAATTGCTTTTTTTTTAACTTGTAAAGCTGTTCACCAACCAGTTTTCTTTATGTGTATACATTTAAATATGTAAAACATGCAAAAACCATTAAAAATATATATGCAATGAAAAAAGTTCCCTTCTTGTCTCTCAGATCTCTCCTGCAGAGCTGATAATACTTACCAGTTTCTTTTATGTTCTTTGAGAGAGACTGTGTCTATGTGTACAGACAAATGTTTAATTTTTATATAGTACTAGCACTATATATGATATTTTATGGCACTTCTCTTTTACATAATATACCCTGGAAATAGTTTTTATTTTTCTTTTCTTTCTTTTTTTTTTAAGCAAAACACATATTGCTATGTTTTAACATTTGCAGATTATATCTGTGTCCTAAGATCTGCATAGTATACTTTTAAAAAATATACCTCAGAAATTTCAGTGATTTGCTATGAATGGATATTAACTGATTTGTTTATGGATTACAGTTACGGCCACTCTGTGTAATTGGAAAGTTGATTTTTTTTCCCCTTGGATTTCTTGTTTCTTCAAATGCCCCCTCAAGACAGATTTTACATAACCACCCATTCTACTGTAGTCACCCCATACTCACATTACATCATTTTTAAAACACTTTCCTATCACAGAATCTTTAAATATATAAACCAAAAAATATTGAATATTATAATAAGTTTTCCATGTACCCATTACTCATGTTGGTCTATTTTATTAGTGTTTTGTCAGTTTTCTTTCATCTCTTTCCCCCAACATACATTTTTTTATAACAGTTCCCCTTTTCCTCCTGTTTTTTTCATGGCTTTCTTTTCCTCTGAAGAATTACACACACACACACACACACACACACAAATATATATATATAATTTTTTTTTGAGAGGTTTTTGCTATAGGGCACATGTGCTTGCCAGAAAGACAGAGAGAGAGACAGAAAGTGAGAAATCATCCCCCCCAGGGGGTATGGCCATGCCACAATCCTTTCTCCTTTTTCCTCTTGGGATCTTGGGCACACACGCACACGCGACCAGCATGAGTTTAAGCCATTGGGTCCGGGACTCGAACTGTGGTTGACTGCATGGGAGTCCAGCAACATAGCCATTACACTCACTGATGGTCCCAACTTGTGGTATTTTTAAATGTATTTCTCTAATCCTATATTTCTTGTAAACTGATACTGAAATATCTAGGACTGAATAAATTCAGGGTCAGTTTTCTTGGGCAGAATCCTTCATAGGTGGTGTGGCCTGAGTCCTCTTGTGTCACAAGAGGGGACATGTGATTTCTGCTTATCTCTTTCAATAATGGTAAAATAGATCATTCTATTTAGATGTTCTCAGCTTGATCTGACAGTTATAAAGTTAGCCATTGATGTTTTCCTAATGGACAGTTTATAAATTGGTAGCAAAATATGCTATCATTCCTTCAGCAACTAAGTAATGAAAATTAAGACTATTTGCCATTTTAATAGGTTCAGTAATGTTCTCTGATGAACTTTCTAAAATAATTATTTAATTAATATTACTATACTTTAATTTGCTGTAGGGAACATGTGCTCACCTGAGAGACAGAGACAGAGAGAAAGAGAAGGAAAGTAAGAAAGCAAGCTACCAGATCCATGACTTGAACTGCACTGATGAATTTTGAGTTTTAACAACTTTTAGCAGTTGAAAAGAAAATATACTATTCATGTAAATTTAGACAAATCAAACTTTTTTTCTTTATTCATGATAGAGCATTTTTCTCTTCCTCTCTTTCACTTTCTTGAGAGAGATCAGCAGCACCCTCCATAAGCTCTGGTCATGCTGTGATCCCCTTCTTCTATTCTTCTAGCCTATCAGATCTGGGGCACTTCTGCGCATGCTAGGCATGTTTCTGGTCAGCCAGGTTGGGGATTTGAGGCTCAGTCACCATATGGTATAGCTCCTCTTGAGCAGTGCATTACTGCTATGCCACAGAGGTAGCCAGGTGTACATAAATTTTGAAACATCTAGATTAGAAATTTCCCATGGTTTTCAAAAAATACCTCAGTAAGAACAATTTTGGAAGAGGATATTACTATTTTAAATGATTAAAAATATATCTGAAATAACTAGCCTCTCAGATAGGGTTTGTATTTCCTTGCACAAGTATTTGAGACATTAAGAATATTTCTATAGGGATCAGCAGGTGGCGTGGTGGTTAAGGCACTGGACACTCCCACATGGCTGACTAGGGTTTGAGTCCTGAATCTGGTGGCTTGCTTTCTCACTTCCTCTCTCTCACACTCTCACCCTCTGTCTCTCTCTGGTCAAGTTAAAAAATAAATGAATGAATAAATAAAATAAAATAATTAATAATAAATAATTATTTTTAAAAAATATTTCTATGCCGCTGGACTTCCACATGGCTGACCACAGTTCAAGTCCTGAACCCTGCTGCTTTCTCTCTTTCTCTCACTCTGTTCTCTCTGGTCAAATTAAGATAAATAATAGATAAATAAAGTTGAATAAAAAATAATTCTTAAAAAAAAATGAGAACTAGCAGTTGGCATAGTGGCTATGTCACTGGATTCCCACATAGTCAATTGTGGTTCAAGTCCTGGACTCTGTGGCTTAAACTCATACCAGGAGTGTGTGCGTGTGTGCCCAAGATCCTGAGAGAAGAATGGAGGAGAAGGAATTGAGGCATGGTCATCCACCCTGGGGAGTGTTTTCTCGCTTTCTGTCTCTCTGTCTCTTTCTGATGAGCGCACGTGTCCTGTAGCAAAAAAGAAAAAAAAAAAAAGAAAAGATAAAAGAATATGTTCTATGCTTTTTGGACCTATTTTACAAAATATATTTTTATTTTTTCTTTCTATAGGTTACTAAGTGTGATATGTTGTGATCTGGATACTCTTCTCCTATTAGAAGCTCAGTATCATGTATCTGAAATGTTGCTAAATGCTCAAGAAGAAAATATATTAGAGACCCCTGAGGGCCACAGGTAAGGAAAAAATGGGGCATTAAAACATAATAACAAGTATTCTTTTTTTTTTTTTTTTGAGAGGGTTTTTGCTATAGAGCATGTGCGTTCGCCAGACAGACAGAGACAGAGAGATAGAAAGCAAGAAATCACCCCCCCAGAGGGGATGGCCATGCCGCAATTCCTTCTCCTCCATTCTCCTCTCGGGATCTTGGGCACACACGCACACACGCCCGGTGTGAGTTTAAGCCACCAGGTCCGTGACTCGAACCACGGTCAACTACGTGGGAGTCCAGCAACATAGCCATTATGCTAACTACGGGTCCCAATAACAAGTGTTGTTTATAGATGTTTTGTTAAGAAAGTAATTTTCTGTAGTTTATTGATTTTTAAAAATTCTTCTTATTATTTATACAAACACTATACGTCATTTAGATTGTAAAGAGACTTTACCCAGTATGATATACACCCCAGTCCAGCCCAGTTGAGAATACTAAACATGGCATGCATTTTTTACCTTCTGAATTAGTAGGTCAATGACAATAGATTTAAAAAACAGTAAGAAGCAATTAAAGTATAAATGTCATAGAAAATTCAGTATTTTTGGAGAGGATTTGTAGAGTACTACTTTCGAAATTTGTTACTTTTTTATTATTTAGGATTTATTTTTAGATGGGCCCTAACTTTATTGATAATTATAAGATATTTTATCACCTCTAAGTTCAGACTGCATTTGTAAGATGACCCTTTGAACAACACATTTAATTTTGTGTTTCTTGTGGAGGCATTCTTCATTCCATTTTCTTAATTATGTAAGTTCATAGTCATAAATTCTGATTATTAGCAAAATAAGATCCTGGTAATCTCTTAATAATTTTTTCTACTAATTAAATCATACTTGCCATTACCTTAATTTGGCTGATATTTATTGAATATACATTCAGTAGTTGGCATTGCTTTCATGTCTATAATTTTTTTTAAAGTGTGCCTCCAACCTAGCCATATCTTGGAAAATTATATAGTATTTTACTTGATACCATAGGTTTGATGTAGAAAGAAAAGACCTATGGCTGCAGCAAATGTTGAGGCTACTCTTAATGAATATTTAGATGTTGAATTTAAGAAACTGGGTCTGGAATGTAAGAGAACTTTGAATAAAGTATGATTGTTAAAGTCATCATAGAAATAATGCATGTCTTAATTCCATTTCTTTAAATGAAGTAACATTTGTACAGAAAGTAGTCTTTTGGGTGAGAGGTTTTTGCCATAGGGCACGTGCACTCACCAGAAGGACAGAGAGAGACAGAGAGACAAAGCAAGAAATCAACCCCCAGTTATGGCCATGCCGCAATTCTTTCTTCTCCACTCTCCTCTTGGGATCTTGGGCACACACATGCGCCCGGCATGAGTTTAAGCCACCAGGACCAGGACTTGAACCACGGTTGACTACATGGAATAATCTCATTTTATCAACTATATCTCCACCAATTGTTTACTCTCTAGCAAAGAAATCTGAAAGATATAAAGTGAATATAGCCCTTCATATTTCACAATGTGCTAATAAGTTATGTTTTCCAGATTGTTCTGCTTTTTTTTCTTTACAATCCTATGAGTTGTTTTCAAAGTTAAATAACATTAATTCAGGAGATATTAAATTGATATATTTATTTTTTAGGAACTTTATAATTGATGGTTTATCAGTAGAAAGAAATCATGTTCTTGTTAGAGTAAATATTATTGGTGGGCCATTGGAACGGATTTTGCCTCCACGGACACTAGAAAAGGTGAGTTGGGATGAGGAGGAGGGAAAAATGTTATTCTGACTTATTTTGAAGCAAAGTAGTCAACTGGGGTGACACTAAACATCAGCTCCCAAATGTTTAACTTCACGGAGTAGAGCTTCTGTTACTTGAATATACTTTAGGATGCAAATAAGGCTTTCAAACAAAAATTATTCTTGATGGCAAGAGGTCGCGAGTTAGTCTGTGTAGCAGAGTACAGCATTATTTTATTAAAAAGTTGTCTTTTTTTCTCTGTTTCTTCAAATATTTTACTTTCAATGTATTTCTCTTTTGTTTTATACCTAATTTTTATCATTAGATAAAAGAATGTTCTATATCCTTTTTGTATTTGATTGACAATATTTAGTATGTCTTCTACCATCAGTGTTTGCAGTGTGGATTTCTCATGGAGGTATTTTTTTGGTTTTGTTATTAGTAACATTGTTGCTTTGACTGTCACTCCGTGAAGATTGACAGCATAAGAAAACAGTTTTTTTAAAGGAAAAAAATATATAGCCTTTATTGAAGATTACAATTTTCCTTTCATGGAAGAAAATAGTGAAACCCTCATTATCAGTTCTAGTTGCTAAAACAACTTACCATTTGTCTATTTTCAGTGATTATTTAATGATTTTCCTGTTAATTCTCCATTTTAGTTATTATATAGGAGAATATTGAATTGTGATAACTAATAGATTTTGGCTAGTTGGGTAACAGTCCTAAAATTTATAACCAAAAAGGCAGTTTAAATTAATTCTATTTCAGAAGCCTTTAAAACTCAATATTATTTCAAACCACTTTTTAAAGTCATCTGTCTTGCTTCTATTTTAGGGCGATGATCCATATCCTTGGCCAATGTTTTCATCATATCCTTTGCCAAACTGCTACCTATCAGAAATTGGAAGAAATACTGATACAGAGCAAGGTAAAATATTTACCATCCAATGCCATGTTGTTCTTAATGCATTTGTTACAGTTTGAAAAAAATATGAAGAGAAACAAATAGTAATTTTCATTTATCTTGTATACATGAATGCCTTTATACCTATTTCTTTGTAATTTTTAATTTTCCTCACATTTCATACTAAATTAGTGTTTGTATGAGGTCATATAATTCTTTCTTATTGCTAAGGTGTAGCACATCTGTCCAATAGCAATGGGTGTTTAGTTTTAGAAAAGGCAGCAATGATATTTAGATGTTGAATTTAAGAAACTGGGTCTGGAATGTAAGAGAACTTTGAATAAAGTATGATTGTTAAAGTCATCATAGAAATAATGCATGTCTTAATTCCATTTCTTTAAATGAAGTAACATTTGTACAGAAAGTAGTCTTTTGGGTGAGAGGTTTTTGCCATAGGGCACGTGCACTCACCAGAAGGACAGAGAGAGACAGAGAGACAAAGCAAGAAATCACCCAGTGAGTATGGCCATGCCGCAATTCTTTCTTCTCCACTCTCCTCTTGGGATCTTGGGCACACACATGCGCCCGGCATGAGTTTAAGCCACCAGGACCAGGACTTGAACCACGGTTGACTACATGGAATAATCTCATTTTATCAACTATATCTCCACCAATTGTTTACTCTCTAGCAAAGAAATCTGAAAGATATAAAGTGAATATAGCCCTTCATATTTCACAATGTGCTAATAAGTTATGTTTTCCAGATTGTTCTGCTTTTTTTTCTTTACAATCCTATGAGTTGTTTTCAAAGTTAAATAACATTAATTCAGGAGATATTAAATTGATATATTTATTTTTTAGGAACTTTATAATTGATGGTTTATCAGTAGAAAGAAATCATGTTCTTGTTAGAGTAAATATTATTGGTGGGCCATTGGAACGGATTTTGCCTCCACGGACACTAGAAAAGGTGAGTTGGGATGAGGAGGAGGGAAAAATGTTATTCTGACTTATTTTGAAGCAAAGTAGTCAACTGGGGTGACACTAAACATCAGCTCCCAAATGTTTAACTTCACGGAGTAGAGCTTCTGTTACTTGAATATACTTTAGGATGCAAATAAGGCTTTCAAACAAAAATTATTCTTGATGGCAAGAGGTCGCGAGTTAGTCTGTGTAGCAGAGTACAGCATTATTTTATTAAAAAGTTGTCTTTTTTTCTCTGTTTCTTCAAATATTTTACTTTCAATGTATTTCTCTTTTGTTTTATACCTAATTTTTATCATTAGATAAAAGAATGTTCTATATCCTTTTTGTATTTGATTGACAATATTTAGTATGTCTTCTACCATCAGTGTTTGCAGTGTGGATTTCTCATGGAGGTATTTTTTTGGTTTTGTTATTAGTAACATTGTTGCTTTGACTGTCACTCCGTGAAGATTGACAGCATAAGAAAACAGTTTTTTTAAAGGAAAAAAATATATAGCCTTTATTGAAGATTACAATTTTCCTTTCATGGAAGAAAATAGTGAAACCCTCATTATCAGTTCTAGTTGCTAAAACAACTTACCATTTGTCTATTTTCAGTGATTATTTAATGATTTTCCTGTTAATTCTCCATTTTAGTTATTATATAGGAGAATATTGAATTGTGATAACTAATAGATTTTGGCTAGTTGGGTAACAGTCCTAAAATTTATAACCAAAAAGGCAGTTTAAATTAATTCTATTTCAGAAGCCTTTAAAACTCAATATTATTTCAAACCACTTTTTAAAGTCATCTGTCTTGCTTCTATTTTAGGGCGATGATCCATATCCTTGGCCAATGTTTTCATCATATCCTTTGCCAAACTGCTACCTATCAGAAATTGGAAGAAATACTGATACAGAGCAAGGTAAAATATTTACCATCCAATGCCATGTTGTTCTTAATGCATTTGTTACAGTTTGAAAAAAATATGAAGAGAAACAAATAGTAATTTTCATTTATCTTGTATACATGAATGCCTTTATACCTATTTCTTTGTAATTTTTAATTTTCCTCACATTTCATACTAAATTAGTGTTTGTATGAGGTCATATAATTCTTTCTTATTGCTAAGGTGTAGCACATCTGTCCAATAGCAATGGGTGTTTAGTTTTAGAAAAGGCAGCAATGGTGGTTTTTGATTTGTTGAGTTAATTCTAGGTATACAGAACTTTATTCAACAGGGTAATATTAAGTCGTTGGGAAAGTCATGATGTGTTTTTCTTTTTTTGGGGGGGGAGATTTTTTGCTATAGGGCACATGCGCTCACTAGAACGACAGAGAGAGACAGAGAGACAGAGAGATAGAAAGCAAGAAATCACTTCCCCCCCCCAGGTGATTGCCACAGTGTAATCCCTTCTCCTCCATTCTCCTCTCGGAATCTTGGGCATGCATACACACTCCCGGTGTGAGTTTAAGCCACCGGGTCCAGGATTCGAATTGCAGTCAACTACGTGAGAGTCCAGTGACATAGCCATTACGCTAATTGCTGGTCCCATGATGTATTTTTCTATGCAAAAATGCATTATGACTTTCCTTATGACCCATTATTTTCTTAGTGTCTCCTGTGCATCAAATACAAGTCCTGTGTACTCAAAATCTGAAATATAAGGAAAATTATGATACCTGCCTTTGAGGAATTGTAAACATTTAGAGACTACAGTCAAGTAATTAGACAATTGTGTTGTAGTACAGTGTGATAAGAGATAAATAACAAAATGTGCAGCCCACTAGAATAGTACATAAGCTGGAGAGTCTTCCAGAGAAAATTATGTATAAAATGAGGCATGAAGTTTAAGTATGTATTATCTGGGTAATAGAAGAACAGTATTTCATTTTGTTTTAGCATCTGATATAGGGTGCATGTGCTTGCCAGAGAAAAAGAGACGGAGACAGAAATACACAGAAGGAAAGTGAGAAAGCACCCTCCCTGGGGGAAGGAGGGGCATGGGGAGGGGCAATGGCCACTCTGCAATCCCTTGTCCTCCATTCTCCTCTTGGGATTTTGGGCACATGAATGCATCCAGCATGTTTTTCAAGCCACCAGGTCCAGGACTTAGATGGCCATGTGAAAATCCATTGCCCTTACTGCCACACTACTGGTTGGCCCCAGAACATATTTGGCAGAGGAAGCAACAGGGACTGAAAGAAATAAGTTATATTCAAGGAACTGGAGGTAGCTGAAAGATGTCTGAGATTTGGAATATGGGCGCAAGAGTGACAAGAGGTAAAACTAAACACGTCAGAAAAATCCAATCATAAGACCAGTGTGGCTCAAACTTAGGGGCTTAGACATTATCCTAAGAACAGCGAAAATTCAAAGAATTCTTTGTCTAGAAAATTCTAGATAAAAAAAAAAAAAGTACATGATCAAACCATTAATAAAGAAGTTAATCTTAAATCAATATGTTATCCTTCTTAGTACCGTTAAACTTACTTTGAAAAGAAATATGTACAAGATTCAATTCACATTCATTTAATGTAGTTGAAAAATTTCACATTTTGTTTCTCTCTTATGTGACCTAATCTTTGATTTCAAAGCCTGGATGAGAGTGATACTCAGTATTTTTCAAGAACAGACTCTTGATATAATACCACTTTGGACTCTTTTCCCACTGACTCATATCTTTCAGTGAACTTAAACCATTCTCAAGCTTTTACTGTCCAGCTTTTCTATCCTACTTTCAGTTTTTTTTTTATCAGAATCTTTATTTTTTGTCTTTCTTTTTTTTTTTTTTTTGAGAGGTTTTAGCCATAGGGCGCGTGCACTCGCCAGACAGACAGAGAGAGACAGAGAGACAGAAAGCGAGAAATCACTCCCCAGGGGGGATGGCTACGCCACAATCCCTTCTCCATACGCGAACCGCGGTCGACTGCATGCATGCATACGCGGCCAGTGTGAGTTTCAAGCCACTGGTTCTGGGACGCGAACCGCGGTCGACTGCATGGGAGTCCAGCGACATAGCCATTACGCTAACTGCTGATCCCAATTTTTTGTCATTTTTGTGTTAGGTTTCATCAGTTACGTTTACGTTCATTTATTTGCTTAATATATGTTCCTGTAGTGCTGATTAGCAGATGTTTCACTAGGCATTAGAAATAAGATGAGACATAGATTTGGTTCCCTTTTTTCCGAGTGCCTTCACCCTTTTCTTGGCTTCTTTCCTCTGGTATATGGCATTTTTATTTTTGCTGTTTCATCTTCATTCTCAGTTTTATCATGTCACATCTTAAATAATATTTTTATTTAAAATATTGTGGTAAACTGAACAAGGCAGACAGAAATAAAAAAGTTAAATTTGAACAGACACTTTCCTGAGAAGCAAACAAAGAATAATATCATCAATTCCTAGGAATCACAGCTCTGTGGAGTAAAATTTTACTCTCTGCTCCCTTTACAAATGATTTAGGGAAGAGGGTAATAACAACAGCTCTGTCTAGCCCAGAAGATAACGGCAGGTTTCTCACCTTGAGAGGTCATGGAACGCTGCTATAGTCATATGATGGTTTCCAGGTCCATCCTAGGCACATAGATGGCTATTTTTAAAACTTTTCTCCCCAAACCTTCCTTTGCTTTTTCATCCTTTCTTTAGATAATTGCAGTATTTCCAATATCTGGGAAATGGAAATAGAAAAGAATCCCTATGTGTCCCTGATGTATATCAAGTCATTTTACTGCATCTGTACCAATTTAAGTATTCTATTTTTTAAAAAAGTTTTTTTTGCCAGAAGGCATGTGTGCTCGCTAAAGAGAGACAGAGACAGACAATGAGACGGAAAGTGAGAAATCATCCCTCAAGGGTATCCTCATGCCTTTTCCTGGGATTTGGGGTATGCACGCACATGTGCCTGGTGTGATTGTTAAGCTACTGAGTCTGGTTCTCAAATCCATGTTGGCCTTGTGGGAGTCTAGCACCTTAACTACTCTACCACCTGCTAGCCCGCCAATTTAGTTTTTTTTTTTTTTTTTTTTAAGAATTACTTTATTGAACTTTGTTTATTTATGTATTTATTTATTTTAATTTGACTAGAGAGGGACAGAGAGAGTGAGGGAAAAAAAGTGAGAAAGCAAGCCACCAGTTCCAGGAATTGAACCATGGTCGGCCATGTGGGAGTCCAGCATCCTTAACTACCACACCACCTACCGGCCCCCAATTTAGGTTTTCTATTATTACTATGAAAGTACTGCCAGTGCTACACACTAAGGTGAATTATCCCATTTGTATACTGCATTCCATTGTATTTCTTCTTCTGAAAGATACTACTTTTTGACAATTCTTCCATCTTTCTCTCTTTTTTTTTAATTCTACATTTCCAGCTTCTCAGTCTATACTTTAGATTTTGGGTTTCTATTCTTATTTATTTATTTATTTTTTGGAGAGGTTTTCGCCATAGGGCGCGTGCGCTCGCCAGACAGACAGAGAGAGACATAGAGACAGAAAGCGAGAAATCACCCCCCAGGGGGGATGGTCACGCCGCAGTCCCTTCTCCTCCATTCTCCTCTCGGGATCTTGGGCACGCACGCACACGTGCCCAGCATGAGATTTAAGCCACCGGGTCCGAGACGCGAACCGCGGTCGACTACGTGGGAGTCCAGCGACATAGCCATTACGCTAACTGCTGGTTCCCAGGGTTTCTATTCTTCATAATCACATGAACCAATTCCTTACAGTAGATCTCCTTACACCCACACCCACACCCATACACTTACCTCCTATTTGTTGTTTTTCTGAGTAACACTGACAGATAATGGTGGTCTTCAATAGCCATAGCACAGCCTGGTGGAATCATCCTTACTTTACATGAGTCTTAAACTTGTGTTGCTTTACTTTGGATCTTGCTCACTTTCAAAGCTTTAAATTTGGTATTTTCACTCTCTCCAGCTACAATACACCTCCCTGTTCTATTACTCTTTACTATGTGTCTACCCCTCACTGGGCATACAGTTTTTCTTTTTTCTTTTTTTTCTTTTTCTATGGGGTGCATGTAGTCACTGGAGAGAGATTAAAAAGTGTGTGTGTGTGTGTGTGTGTGTGTGAGAGAGAGAGAGAGAGAGAGAGAAAGAGAGAGAACCCCTCAAGGGGTATCACTATGCCTCAGTCCCTTCTCCTTCATTCTTCTGGTGGGATTTGGGGCTTGCATGCACACAAACCTGGTGTGTTTCCAAAGCTTGAACTATGCAATTGGCCACATGGGATACAGCAGCCTTAACCATGATGTCACCTGTCTATCCCAGCATATAATCATTTAACACCTTTTATTCAACTTTAAAGAGACTGTTCACTTTCTTCTGGTTGTTTTTGAGCCCTCCTTGGCTAGATCTCATTGACCAGGGACTTGTATGTTGTTGTTTCTCTCCCCACCCCCAGCACTTACCAGATAAGTAAGATAATGTCCAGTTGTGTGTATACATTTAAACATATCTGCTGAGATTCTACTTTTAAAGCTATAAATTAGTGAAAATAACCATACTCCTATAGCTTCCTTCCTTCCCTTTCTTCTCTTTCTCCTTTATATATTATTATTTTTAATCTTCTAGATGAACCTGATTTTTAATCACTATAATTTCTTAAAAATTATTAATTGGCAAATAAAAATTGCATATTTTTATTGTGTTCAACATGTTTTGAAATATGTATACATTGTGGAATGACTAAATGGAACCAATTAGCATTTATATACTAATTTTTTATGGTGAAGACACTTAAAATTACTCTTAGTGATTTTCAAGAATATAATCTTTTATTATTATATATAGTCATTATGTCGTACAGTAGAGCTCATGAACTTCTTTCTTCTGTGTAATTAAATTTCATGTCCTTTTGTCAACATCTCCTCTGTGCTTTCCTTAGTTTTATAGGTTTGGGCTTTCTGTTAAGTCTTTAATCCATTTTGAGTTAATTTCGTAAGTTATGGATCTTTCATACCTCTCATACCTTTAACTTTGGAGTGCCTCAGTACTCAGTCTCCTTTGTCTTCTTTCTCACTAGCTGTATTGCTGTTATGGGGAACTCATCCTGTCTCATGACTGCAATACTATCTGATATGCTAATGACTCTCAGATTCATATCTCGAACTCCCATCTCTATCTTGAACTCCTTAGTCAAATTATCTGTCATCTTGACATCTCTTCTAGGAAGGTTAGTAAACATACCAAATGTAATATGCTTGAGATAAAGTTCTGATGCTCCCTTAAAAATCTATTTCTTTGGCATTATTTCCCAATTCAGAAATGGCAACTTTGTGCCTCCATTTCTCAAGCAGCAATAACCTTCAAGGTATCCTTGGACTCCTCTCTGTCTTTATAACCCCCAGCTAATCTTGTCCGCAAAGTTCCTTAACTCTAAATTTCTGAAGTATAGCCACTTTTGCTTCTTCACCACCACTCTCATCTCTTACCTAATGCAATTTGCTGCCAAGTGGTCAGTCTGTCTCATCACAGCAGCCGGAGCAGTGCTATTGAAACATGGGTTGGATCATATTACTCCTCTGATTGAAGTCTTCAGTGGCTTCCCTGTATCTTACAAGATCCAATCCATTTGTGATATTCTTCCTGGCACATGCTCTGTTATAGGGAGTGTAGTACAGTTTCAAGCCTTATTTAATTCCGTATTTTCCCACCACACTAAACAGGGACTCTTATTGTATTTTTGTCTCCAAAACGCAAATATTTGAATAAGACATTATTCAAAGTTAATAATGTTAACCTACTTCTTTTTTTTTTTTCCTTTTTTTGGAGAGGCTTTTGCTATAGGGCATGTGCACTTGCCAGAAAGACAAAGACAGCAAGACAGAAACTGAGAAATCACCCCCCGGGGGGGGGATGGCCATGCCACAATCCCTTCTCCTCCATTCTCCTCTCGGGTTCTTGGGCACACACGCACACGTGCCCAGCGTGAGTTTAAGTCGCCAGGTCCGGGACTCGAACTGCAGTCGACCACAGGTGAGTCCAGCGACATGGCCATTACGCTAACTGCTGGTCCCGCTGATACTACTTTTTTATAAGAGTGGTCCCAACATTCCTATGACTTTTGTTAAGAAGGAGAAAATGATCCAAGCAACAGTGGGTAGCCTCAGAAGAACCTCAGGAAGACATTTTACAAAGGTTGATGAAAGTTATAATGATATTAAACTCATAATGATTCTGATATTGCTAATGTCTGTGTTATTGATCATGTCCACTTAGTAGGATGGCAGAAAATAGAGAAGATGACAAGCATGTCTAACTTTCCCTTATACCTAAGAAAGTATAATGATAACATCTCTGTGAATTCAATGAGAAAGGGCCAAATGCCTTTCTTTTTATTCCCCTCTAGATTTATAGTTCTATTATCATAACAAACATGTTACAGTGAGCTCTACAAACATATACAAAATTATATTTAAATTAATATAGAACAATATTTACATATTTAAGTTATACTTTTGAAGTTAAGAGGATGATGTAAAGCTTAGGTTTTACAACAAAGAAAAGAAAAATATACACAACAGAAATATAGTTAACAATAATAGTACAGCTCTTTGTTCCTGATACAACATGTGGAAACTTGTCAGAAGCTACATCTTCTTAATATGATTATCCAAATCATTAAAATATGGATGATTCAGGACCATTTTTACAGAAATTCACTTGACAGGATCGTAGACTAACATTTTTGAGAGCAGATCCATTTTCATCCAAGTTTTTGACATGGGATGCTAAATTTCCTGGCATGCACTTGGGAAATGTAATTTTTTTTTTTTGAGAGGTTTTTTACTATAGGGCGCGTGTGCATCCTGGAAAGACAGAGAATGACAGACAGAAAGCGAGAAATCACCCCGCAAAGGGGACGGACATGTCGCAATCCCTTGTCCTCCATTCCTCTCTGGATCTTAGGCACGATGCACGCACACGCACCCAGTTTGAATTTAAGACACCTGTTCCAGGACTTGAACTGCGGTCAACTACATGAGAGTCCAGCGACATAGCCATTATACCAATTGCTGATCCCGGGAAATGTATTCTTATAGTCCTGTAAAGATTCTACTCCTGGCCACGCTTTATTATTGAGAGCACCCGAAGCTCTGAAAATTCTGAAGAGTTGGTCAATTTCTGAATCCCCATGGAAAAGTGGTTTCTTGGTGGCTAATTCTGCAAATATAGTGCCTGTACTCCAGGTGTTAATTGGAGTGGAGTAATGAGCTGACCCTAGCAGTACTTCTGGAGATCTGTACCAGAGTGTCACTACCCCTTGTGTGTATACTCTTACTGGTATTCCAAAAGCTCTGGAAAGGTCAAAATCAGCCAGTTTAATTGTTCCTTTGTCTTCAATCAATAGATTTTGAGATTTTTAAGTCTCCTTAAAAGAAGTCTTCTAGAGTGACAAACACAATCCCTTGCAGGATTTAGTACAAATAACTCTTAACAAGTGATGAATTTATGAAATGACCAGGAGGGATAAAAATCCAAGTATTTCTTGAGATTCATGGAAAGAAATTCTAAAATGAGATACAACCTGGAGTCCTGTATGAGCACATCTAGAAGACTGACTATATTTGGATGACAGTTTCCCTAATTACAGTACTAGGAACCCCTTCCTCTTCACTTTTTAGTTGGA
The DNA here is from genome assembly GCF_000334495.1 of Tupaia belangeri chinensis. Lineage (NCBI taxonomy): Eukaryota > Metazoa > Chordata > Mammalia > Scandentia > Tupaiidae > Tupaia > Tupaia belangeri. The sequence goes on from NW_006209642.1 coordinate 1,643,012, forward strand.
TTTTTTTCACAGCTACCGCTTGACCTGTAGTTTTGTGTCTACCCTTGTACACAACTCCATAGGTACCTTTCCAATTTTGTCTATTTACCTATAGTCTTCCATTATCAGTCAACTGGTATAGTAGTAGAGCCTGGCTTATTATTGCAAGGCAGCAGTGACAGCAGCTACTATATCCACATCACTCTTCATTCAACCTCCAAAAGTCTTTTTTTTCTTAAAGAGATTTTTGCTATAGGGTGCATGAGCTTGCCTGAGAGACAGAAAGCAAGAAATCACCCCATTAGTGGGGATTGCCATGCAGCAATCCCTTCTCCATTCTTCTCTCAGGATTTTGGGTATTCATGCACATGTGCCTGGTATGAGTTTCAAGCCTCTGGGTCTGAGACTTGAACCTCGGTCAGCCATGTAAGAGTCCAGCAGTGTAACTCTTACACCATCTTTTTGTCCTGCCAAATGCAATTCTAATAGGTATGAGGCTAAACCAAAATGAATGTGTCTTGTTACATACAGTTAAGTAAGCTATAGATAATTGAGCAGTTTTAAAAATACTGTGGTTAAGCTAGTAATACTTTAAGAGATAAATGTTATTTTAACAGTCAGAGTCACGTAGTTTCCATTCTGCTTTTTTGATTCAGAAGTAATGATTCACTGATTCAGATAGGTGTTATTTTAGTCATCATTTACACTGAAAAATTTGGGGATATTGTTTCATTGTTGTTAGAGAAAAGTCACTTCAGTTGTATGCACATGATGATATCCTCCTCATTTATCGCTCAGCTTCTAGATTTATCCTGCTTGCTACAGTTAGCATCTCCTCATCTGTTAAATTGCCTCTTGTTAGCTCATTGGCATCAGTGTGAGCTATTAGATGATTCATCTTCATGTTAAGAATGTCAAGACATCATCTGGTTCAGTTATTTTTCTTTGTGAACATTTTTAGGGTCACCATATTAAGATGTAAATGGCCCTTTAAAAGCTATTAATTAATATTTTTGTGTGTATATATGTATGTAGACATAAACATATGTATACAGATGTATGTTCATATATAATAGTCAAAAGTAAGTCTTGTGGGGGACCAGCAAATGGAGTAATGGTTATGTAACTGGACTCCCATGTAGTCTATTGTGGTTCAAGTCCCAGGCCAGGCAGCTTAAAACTTATGCCATGTGCATATGCATGCATGCCCAAAATCCTGAAAGGAGACTAGAGGAGAAGGGATTCCCCCTTGGGAGGTCAATTCTTGCTTTCTGTCTCTCTCTGACTCTCAGTAAGTGCATGTGGCCTATAGCTAACAGCTCTCTTAAAAAAAAAAAAAGAAAAGAAAAGAAAAAGAAAAAATGTAAGTCTTGATTAGCATGCCTGGAGCTGTTAAAGTGAACTACTAGAAACTGACTTACAATGACTTTCCTCATGGAAGAGGTAGCAGTCTGTTCTGTTTGTTTTTCTGAGCTAAAATTAGATTTTTCGGGAGTTACTGGTATCACCCTCTTGGCCAGTTTACTCTCTTACATTCCATTTTGATTTGTTTGGGATGAAGAGTTCTTTCTCAGGAAGGTAGGAAATCCAGAACTTCTATAGTGGGAATTATCAATGGCTTAAGAAATCAGATAGCCTACTCCAGTTATTTAAAACATTAGAAAAAGAGAACTCAGTACGAGGAGAAACTTTCTCTTCTTACGTTCCTGTCTAGCATCCCATATTCATTTTATTACTTTTTTTTTTTTTTTGGGAGAGATTTTCAGATTTTCACTGTAGGGCGCGTGCGCTCGCCAGACAGACAGAGAGAGACATAGAGACAGAAAGCGAGAAATCACCCCCCGGGGGGATGGTCACGCCGCAATCCCTTCTCCTCCATTCTCCTCTCGGGATCTTGGGCACGCACGCACACGCGCCCGGCGTGAGTTTTAAGCCACCGGGTCCGGGACATGAACCGCAGTCGACTACGTGGGAGTCCAGCGACATAGCCATTACGCTAACTGCTGGTTCCCTTCATTTTATTACTTTTTAAAGATTGCTTTTATAATGTTTATTCAGACTTACATATGCAATAATCAGTAATCTAAATTACTTCTAGCTCCTATATACCTTACTTATGTCCCTCATTATCTCTCAGGATTTTGGGCATGCACTTGGGCATGCACACACATGCATCTGGTCTGATTTTCAAGCTGCAGGATCTGGGACTCAAATTGCACAGTTGGCTATGTGAGATCCAACTGCTTTAACATCTATGTCACCTACTAGCCCAATCCTTTGCCCATTTTTAAGTTGGTTATTTTATCTGTCTTTTTTATTATTGAGTTGTAAGAGTGCTTTGTATATTCTAAATATAATTTCCTTATCAGACCCATGATTTTCAGATTTCTGTTACTTATTAAAATACATTAAATTTATGCCTCTGAGCCTTTGCTTTTGATGCCCTTGTAATTTTTTTTTGTAATACTAATTCCTATTCTTTTCATTGTAGTTCTTTCTAAACCTTTCTCACATAGTCTAAATGTCACTTCTTCAGAAAAGTTACCTCTTACCTTATGTAAAATGTTATTTCTTCCGTTATTGCATTCTGAACCCTTGTTTGTTTCACTGACAAAATCTAATTTTCAGTGAACTTACATACTCATTTACTATCTGCTGCCCTAGAATGTAACCTCCATGAGGCAAATATGCTGTCTGCCTTAGTAGTAGGCAGTTCTTAAATACTTAGGCAGTGAATGAATAAATCAGCATTGAATTTCTTCTCCATTAATTTTTTCCATCAACTCTCTTCCAAACCTTTGTCACAGGATTCTGGAAATTCCATCCAGGCTAATCAGAAATTTTTACTTATATCTGTAATAATGTCTTGTTTGACTCATTTTCTAGAGCACACATAGCTTTACAGTTGAAAAGCTCCTTGAACTAGATTTCTATATATATCATTTGCAAAGTAGACATCTTTATTACAGTTATTTTATCATTTACAAAGTAGTACTATACATTTTTATGGCACATAAAAGGTGTACATTGTTAGCATTCTGTTCCATTTTTTTACAATTGAAAAAAAAAAACAAAAAATGCAGAGCCTTTTATTCTGTGATTACTTCAAATTTAGTCTTTTATAACTTCAGTATCTTATTTTATTGCTTCCTCTATCACATTTCTGCTTATCTGATAAGAACTTGATTTTCTGCCTGGCCAAACATTCTCTTTCAAATACTATATAAAAGAGTAAGTTCAGCGGTGATAATCATTCCTTTTAATGGAATGTACCAAGTAATATTTAAATCTTTATAGTCAAATTGTTCAGATATTTTTAGGCAGATATTTTTAGATGACATTATCCCTAAAGGAGAAAACAGATCATTTAAACATTATGTAAGATATAAATATCTCTCTTTAGTGTCACATTAAATGAGATAAGGAGGAGGAAAATATCGTATTAGACTGAAACAATCTCTGGTTAGAATTTGTTTCTAAGACTGTAAATTTTCAGCTCTGAACAAATTGGCATAAAATGGTTCTTGAATCATTAGATTCTATATGTTAATTAAATGTTTATGAGAACTGCATTATAATCTTAGATAAAGACCTCTAAACCACTATATTGCATGTATATTTACTTCACTTTGGTACTTTGTAAAAGTAGCACAACTTAAAATGTAAACCATTGGCAATGTTGATGTATAATATGTTGGGGAATGTAAAAGTTGTTCTAGGAGGTGTTATTATATATACTGGACATTCATTTTGGACATTTTATAGTTACAGAATACTGTTTATAAAATGTATAATCTAATATATTTTAGTTGGTAAGAAAACAAATACTGGGGCCTGCAGTTGGCGTGGTCGTTAAGGGTGCTGGACTTCCACATGGCTGACCACAGTTCAAGTCCTGGACCTGGCAACTTGCTTTCTCATTTTATTTCTCTCTCTCTTTCTCTTTGTCTTGCTTTATCCCTCTCTGGTCAAATTAAAATAAGTAAGGAAATAAATAAAGTTAAATAAAAATAATTTAAAACATTAAAAAAGAAAAAAATACTAATATTAGATAAAATTGCTAAATTAGAGTTGAGGCCAGAGAACAATAGCACCATATTCTATATCTCAAGAGTTATTCATGTTAACTGAATGTGTACTAAACTCCATGGGTTTTATAGTAATATCTTTAGGATCTCGACATCTTTTATTTTAGTCATAGCCATTTCATCTCAGTTATGAAGACACACTAATAATATTATTATTTTTTTTTAAGTTCATCTATTTCTTTAAGGTGAGTGGGACAGAGAGAGAGAAAGACAAGTACCCTCAGTTGTGTCACAGTCTCCTCCAGTATTCATAGCCAGTCAGGATCATGGGAGTGTGCCGTGCACATACAGGTCTACTGGGGAACAAAACTGCAATCTTTCATGTGGATCTAGCCTCATTTGAATAGCATGTTAGTACTGTGCCATCTGGCCAGGCATGTTAATGTTATTTTAAATTGTTTCCGTTGAAATTTAGCCTTTTAAGCTACAAATACATGTTATTTTTGTTACTAGAATAATAGTATTCTTAATTTAGTAAGATAGTTTTCATTAATATCTATTGGTGTGCTTAATTTTTATGTCCTTACTGGAATAACTCCTTAATTTCTGGTGTTGCTTCTTGCTAATGTTTGTCTCTTCAGAAGTTAAGTCTTAATCTATGTCCCAGATGAATTATCTTCATTTCTTTTCAATTAACAAATAAATGACAGTACATTGTTTTTTATTTTTGCTATAGAGCTTGAGTGCTCACCGGAGAGAGACAGAGAAGGAAAGTGGGAAATCACCCCTCTTGGAAATTACCATGTTGCAATCCTTTCTCTTTTCATGATTTTGGGCACACATGCACATGTGCTCAGTGTGTCTTTCAAGCTACTGGTTCTGGTATTCAAACCATGTGGTTGGGTATTTGCAATCTGCACTTTAACCACCATGCTATCTGCTGGTCTGAGAATTTTTAAAATGTATACTTTAATATATAATCATTAGTATACTTAAAAGTGAGCCATTTTATCCATGCACATACTTTTAAATTTTATTGAGTTATGATACAGACTTTATACCAAATAATGAATTAAAGCTGCTCTTATTTTAGTAATATACTTGTATGCTTATTTTAACCACTTAAGTAACTTTCAGTTATGTTCTCATATGTTTTATACATATATGTATATACGTTATACATTTTTACATGCAGAAGACTGCACTTAAGATCAGAGCTTTCCAGAGAAACAGAATCAACAGGATAAATATATGTGTAAAAGACTGGATTTATTTATTTATTTATTTATTTAATTTATTTAATTTTTTTTGAGAGGATTTTTGCTACAGGGCGCATGCACTCACCAGACAAACAGAGACATAGAGACAGAAAACGAGAAATCACCCGCCAGGGGCGATGGTCACGCCGCAATCCCTTCTCCTCCATTCTCCTCTCGGGATCTTGGGCACGCACGCACACGCGCCCGGCATGATATTTAAGCCTCTGCGTCCGGGACGTGAACCGCGGTTGACTACGTGGGAGTTCAGCGACATAGCCATTACGCTAACTGCTGGTTCCCAAAGACTGGATTTATTATATAAATTACCTTATACAATCATAAGATGAAGTAGTCCCAGAAGGTTGTCTGCAGCCAGAGAAACAGCTGAAAGACCAAAGCAGGGAATCTAGTACAGTTTTAGGAGGCTAACAGGGGTTCTTGGCAGGCCCAAGTTGAACTGGGCTCCAACTACCTTAACCACCACACCACTAGCTAGCCCTTTTGTCTATCTTTAATAATGAGAATGACACTGGCAGGTGACATGGTAGTTGAGGCACTGGACTACCACGTGGCTAGTCACAGTTTAAGTCCCGAATCTCATGGCTTGCTTTCTCACTCTCCATTTCTCTCTGTTTGTCTCTCTCTGGTCAAAATTGAAGAATAATGATAATAAATAAAATTAAAAATAAATAGATCTTTAATAAATAAATAATGAGAATAATTGACTTTTTTCTTTTTCTATTTTTTTTGGACAAGCTGTCAAGTTCCTGCGGCTCATCTTTAATCTTTAAAGACTTTCATTTTTCTTTCTTTTTTTTTTTAAGAGTGGATATAGAGTTACCTTTACTTTATAACTAGTTTAGTAAAGAGTGCATTTTCCTGCACCTTTGTGTAGTTCTCTGGTAGTTAACTGGTACTCATCCTGTTTGGAACTTGGACATCTCTTAGCCCTCTGTGCACACTGGGAATTGATTCATTTTGCAGCTCCCAGTAGTCCTTTGCCCAGCCTTGTGGAGTTTTACCTATTATTCAGCAACCAATTTGAAAAATCTTTATGTAGGTTTCTGGAGTTCTTTTTCTCAGGCACAATTTCAGCCTCTTTGGTCTGTTTTTAATTTGAAGCCTATTTCTTCAACTCAGCGAGACTTTATTGGCATCCTCTTTCTTGCCTGGCAATTTTTTTTTTTTTAAATTTACCAGAGGATGTGTAGGCTCACCAGAGAGAGAACGAGAGGGAAAAAGCACTCCCTAATAGAGTGGGCATAGTCATGCTTCAATTCCTTCTCCTCCAATTTTTTTTTTTGTCCTACTGTGATTTGCATATTCATCTGGTGTGTTTATCAAGCTCTGGGGCCATGATTTAAACCACAGTCAGCAGTGGGGGGGGTCCAGTCCCTTAACCACCAGACAATGGGCTGGCCTAGAAAAATAGGCAATCTTAAGGCTCACCTAACTGAGTTTCCTCTTCTGAGACTTCAGAGATGCATATAGATTGTTGTCTGATGTCTAAAAATACTTTGATATATTTTATCCAATTTTCTATTTGTAGGAAAGGACAAGTGTACTCTCTGTTTCTCATGTTCCCAGTTCCATCATGATTGGAAGCAAAACTTTGTTGCTCATTCATTTATCTCTTCTCTGACAGAGACAGACAGAACCCCCAGCAGAGTCTTGATGCTACAATCCACCCCTAGCCTACAACCATCCCTGGATCATGTGCCAGTGTATACCTGACATTCTAGGAGGTCTCCATACTTGAACTGAGAACCTTCCCATGTGGGATTACTTTGCAGGTTTTACTACTGTGCCACTGTCCGACTCCTCCCCACCTTTTAGAGACATTTTTGCTATAGTGCATGAGCAGTCACTGGAGATACAGAGAAACAGACAGAAAGCAAGAAATTATCCCCCAGGGGGATGCCATACTGCAGTCCCTTCTCCTCCATTCTCCTCTTGGGATTTTGGGCATGCATGCACACATCGCTGGCATGAGTTTCAAGCCACTTAGTATGGGACTTGAACTGTGGTCAGCCAGGTGGGAGTCCAGTGCCTTAACCACTGTGTCACCTGCTGGTCCGTCTAGCCCCCTAAAATGTTTTTTGTTTGTTTGTTTGTTTTGTTTTTAAATTTTTCTTTCTTGATTACAAAGGTAGAAATGGTCCGTGTTGGAATCTTGGAAAATATGGATTGCTATATATCATTCATATTTATTCCACTTACATAATCAGTAAGTTAGAGTGGTATACCTGTGATAATACCTATTACAAAGCAATTTCCATTTCCTAGTATCTCTCTCAGAAGTTCTAAGCTAGAGTAACACCATTAGCCTCCCTCGGACTTTCTCACTCATTTTGCACTGATAGGAGGAATGGTTGATAAGTTAATTTGGGAGAAAACATGGAAAGTCTTAGATTAGCCTGTTTTTAGGGTATAATTTCAAGTTTGCTTACCTTCAGCTTACTTTCGTATCTATTTTAATAAGAACAGTCAGGGAAAGGCCTTTGGTTATGTCTTTGTGGCTAAATGTATTTGGTTTACGGAAGACTTTTGGAAGGCTCTGTGGCATCAGATTCAAGCAGTGTGCTGTTACAATACTAACACTTGTATTTTGAGTTCTGTTTATCTACACCTGTCTACTACTCATTTGGTCCCAAATTTGGAGGAGAAATAAAGGAATTATTTATTGTTCCTTCAAGCCCAGTGATATAATAAATATACATATATTGCAGTCTACATTCCATCAAATCACTGAGTATTTTCAATTGTGAGGAATGCAAATTGAGAAGCATACTTACTTAATGATGGCAAGGGGAACAGTAACCAGAGAATGTACAGGGTGGAAAGCTGTCTCAGCAGGAGTCATAGTTGCCCTGTCTCCGGCTCTGCATTTGTTTATTGCCTCAAATCCAATTTTCAGGTATCTCAACTGTGCCCTTCAGCCTCTTTGTGAACTGATAGATTCAGGTGCACACCACATCTGCTGCTGCAATGCTGTTTACAATGATACTGCCTGTGCTCTTTTTCTTAGAATGAGATGATGAGAAAGTAAAGCAGGGTAGCAAATGTGAAGGAAGGGAGTGCAAGAGGATGGAGGAGGAAACAATAATAGTTGTATATGTAACAGATAACCCATGCAGATCTATTAATATATGGGAATTGTCTGAAGAGGGAAGTAACATCCTCCGGAGATAAATGACAGGGTTGCAAATGACTAGAAGGGAAAAAAATATAGAGAAGGAACCAGAAATTATAAAAAGAAAAAAAAAACAAATCCAAATATTTGTCTTTGTAGTCATTTGACACTAGTGGTTCTTATTAGGCTGTAAGTAGTTTGTTTATAGAAAATAAATTTAGATATTCTAAATGCCAATAATAAAATTTTAATGTTGAATTAAGGCTGTACTTGATTCATATCAAGATACATTTAACATTAAGACTTTTTTGTTATCAATAACATAATTTGTAAGAAAATTATCAGCTTTGTGATTTTAAGTGTTTATCCCTTATATTGAATCTGTTTGACCCTTTATTGCTTCTTATTGAAGCTACTGTTAAAGTGTTTCTGTCTCATTGTAGTCTTGATAGAGAGATTTTTACCAGAATTATAATTATTTCATCAAAATAAGTTTTTGGTTTACTTTCGTGAATGTGCATATGTTTGGCCTATATATCTCTATATTCATGTGTTTATATTAGAGAATATATCTTTGATATAAAGTGTCTTTGGTGTCCTAAACATCCAAGTTAGGGAAGTATTTATGTAAATTATATATATATATATTTATTTTATGTGTGTATATATACATACACACACATATAAATACACATACACACACATAAGTTTTACACATAATTTTGGTATTATTTTATGTATGATAACCATGAGGACTGTGCAATGATGATGTGATTTCATTTTAAGACTAAATAAAACTGAAATTTAGATAATAAGAGTGATATACTTTAATTACATGATTGTAACCTGTGTATATGTATATGAATACACACATATGTTTTGTGTGAAATGAAAGCTCCATGAAGGCAGTTAATTTTTTTTGAATGTTATAGGCACATAGCAACTCCATATATCATTATAGAGTAGATTTGTTTTTTACACAGATTAGATGGAAAAGTTAAATCTAAATAATTGTTTTTTACTGGAAAGATTATTTAATTATTAAAACTTGCAAAAATATGGACTTGCTTTCTTTATTATAATTTTATTCATTCTTAGAAAAAGGTAAGAAATTGTTGGTGGAAACCCTCCCTAGTGTCAGGTTGACCACTGGACTCTTTTGTGGTGGGATTCATCAGCCTAAGGAAGAGCTTAGGTAGATATATTATATATACTAGTATTTCCAGACCACATTCTAGGAAGAAACAATAAAATCTTTGACCCTATAATTTCAAAGAGTTCTTATTCTTTTTTGATACCGAAAATTTCTTTTAAGAAAAGTTGTAAAGAAAAAGTATGACTTCATGTGACTACTAATCTCGTCTATATTTTACTAGATAATTGAAGAATGTCTTTGCTTTTTTATTTTAATTTAAACATACATATATTTCTATATGAATACAACCAAACATATCCCTTACAAACATCTAACTTATCATTTAATATACTATTTGTTGTATTTCTTAAAATACGAAATCTGATGGATATAAGTAGCTGTCATAGCAACGTAAGTAAATGGACGCTGCCTTGTATTGATGAGATTTCTTAGAAGCAAAGTTGTATTTCAGCAATAGATACTCTTTTAGCACTATTCATTATTTTTATTGTAGAGGGAAGAAAAAAGCTGCACCTCAGTCGTCTTAGGGTCTCTGTTGGGTCTGAGAATTAAATTAATGTAATATAGATTAACAGGAGAAAAGCATAATACAAGTTTTTCATGGCATAGGTGCTAAGGAAATGAAGCAGTTAGAGTCAGTTATTTATATACCAGATTGAGTAAATATGTCACTAAATTATGTGGGAAGACTGAAAAGATAAGAATTACTCTAACAAGGTCTGAACAGTATTTTCTTGGTCTCAACTTCTTATCCTTGAAGATGAGGATGCTGCCGTTCCTTCTAGTGCAGAGAAGAGTGCTTTACAAGGAAATTTCTTTGGCTTTTAAGAAGCAGCACAAATGTTGAAGTGATCTATTTGTACTTACTGTTTTAAAGTGTTTTTAACTTAGTCAATATGCCAGATAGCAGTTTTGTTTTTAATTTTGTTTTGTTTTTGTTTTTCCTTAACTGTCAAGAGGGCACGTGAGCCAGAGAAGAGACAGAGGGAGAAAGCACCTCCCACCCGCAAAGGGGCGTGGCCACAGGATAGTCCCTCCTCCTCCATTTATTCATCCTGACAGGACTTTTCAAAAGTCACCAGGGCAAGAGGGGTGGAAATAATTCTAGGAACTAGAATTGGAAAATTTTTTTTTGTAATGTGCATGATTGAGTCACTATGCAGTGTGTACTGGATGGGAGATCGCATTTTGTGTGCTGTGATGATGCTTAGGGAAGGAATGTAAATTGAGTTACAAAAAAAAAAGTTTCAGGAAAAAAAAATATATCTATTCAATGACTGCAGTATGATATGTAGCCCCAGTTCGGTGCTACTTTATAGGATGCGTAAAGTTAGACTTGTGCTCATGGAAATGTGTGTGTCACCTGTGTTTGCTATGAGGGTATTTGGATTGATTAGGGTCTTTGGTGATTCAATAAAATGTGGGGGGAAAACGGTATAGAAAGCAAACATAGATACCAGAGACAGTGTGGGAGGAGAGCAGGAGGTGGCAGAGGGTAAGAGA
>NW_006209642.1:1654091-1684789 GCF_000334495.1 Tupaia belangeri chinensis
GGAAAGAGGAGGGGAACCAGGGGGGGGGGGAAAAGGGCAAAAAAAAAAAAAAAAAAAAAGTCACCAGGGCTAGGATTCAAACCACAGTTGACCATGTGGGATCCAGTTCTTTTAACCACTAGGTTACATGGCTGGTCCCAGAGTAGGTATTTTAATCTGTTTATCAGTATATTTTTTCAAGAGTATGAACTAAATAACTAGATTTGAGATTTTCTGTATTTATGCTTTCTTTTACTTTTATATAAATTAATATATTTATTTCTGAATGTACATAAAGCATAAGTATAATATTTATGTCTGTCTATGCAATAAAGTCTTAAAGTTCACATTATTAATCTATATACTCAGTTACGAGTCACATTCATATATGAAATAGACTATTCAAGAATTATGGCAAGAAATCAGGAATCCATTTTATGAGCTTTTAATAAATTAACTTATTTTATGACTTTGTTTTAGAAGTTTTTGTCGTAGGGTGCATGGGCTCAGCTGAGAGAGAGAGAGAGAAAGAGAGAGAGAGAGAAGTAGAGAGGGAGACAGGGAGAGAGAAGAAGAGAAGGAGAGAGAGAGAGAAGCAGACAGATGGTGAGAAGGTAAAATTAGAAATCACCACCCAGGGGGAGATGGCTGTGCCACATTCACTTCTCCTCCATTCTCCTCATGGGATCATGGACATGCATGTACATGAGTCCAACATGAGCTTGAAGCTGCCCTGTCTGGGACTTGAACTACAGTCAGCCATGTAGGGGTCCAGCAATGTAACTGCTGTGCGATCTGCTGATCTTATTTTATAATTTTAAAATAAATGTCAGATAATTAATATAATATGTAATTACAAAAAATGTTTTTCTTTGAATGCTGTATTTGTTCTACTTCTAGAATTTGGAAGTCTTCATATTCTCAATTTTAAATTTTTCATTATATCCGGTATGACCTATTATAATAATATAACATGTTATATTTCCTATTAGACAATGATCTTGGAAAGCTTTTATTACACTTCAAAATGTCTGATAAACAAACCGAATTGATAGAAAACTGCCGGAGACAGTTTCGTGAAATAATGAAGTCCAAACCTGATATAATCAGTGGCAGTGGTGAGTGCATTATTTCTGTTGTGTGGGTTTTCTGTTTTTGTTTTTATAGTATGAAAATTAGTAGAAGCTATGTTCCTGAGCATTAGTATTTACAAATCTAGAAAACAAGAGGCTAATTCCAGAAGTCCATTGACTTCTGAGACGCTTGTGATTCTGAGAGAACAAAAATTAAGGTGTTTTTTTGAACTGCATAAATGGCCTTGGACCTAGACAGCAACTTGCGTGATTTTATAATTTTTCACCTGAGTATGCTATATTGCTATCTTCTTAGAAAATATATTGAATTTTTTTATCAAAATGAGTATTTTGAAATATTGCCGTATCCTGGATATCCAAATAGATTTAGTGACTTCAAAGAAATTTTGTTTTGCATGAACAGCTGTATTTTCTAAATTGTCAAACAAGCTCATTTACATTCAGATATTTACATGTCTGTTTGTTTCTTGTAATTGTTATTGTTTATTTTGAATAAAGTAGAAAGCTCTAAAAAATTCTAATGTCAGTATTAGCTAGATTACTGTAAGCTATAATTTAAAAGTATTTGTCTACTTATCAGCCACATTTTATGGTTTTCATGACTGTGATTTGTTATAAAATTAAAAGTGGAACATAGAAAAAAATCTGTATTTTGTTGTGGGAAAATTTATGTTTCAGAAATAATACATATTTCTGAGCAAGAAATATTTCTGTCTAAAATTTGAATATAAAGTGAGCAGTTAAATATATTTATTTTTGCACATTTTATACCTTTTTGTAACAAGTATTATGATATGTTATATGTTGTAAATGTGTTGCCATTGATTGCATAATAGAGACTGTTTAAAATAGACTGTCTCTAGTGGATTTTGCACCTACAAAAAGGTACAGAACACCTTAACAAAGTAGCAGGTTAATACAGTAAGTAAATGTGTAGTGCAGCGTTTCTCTCTGTCCCACCCGGATAGTGATAAGACAAAAAAGAAATACCACTTGTTTAATTATTTATCCATATCTCTGCACTAGGACAAACTAGAATGTTAACATTAAAACTATTCTTCTAAGCAACTTTATAAGATAGGCTGCATTTTACAGATATGGAAACCAAGGCATAGACATTTTCGGTAACTAGCCCAGTTCACAGTAGCAGAGCCAAGATATGAACACAGGAAGCCTGATGCTGGATCCATGCTCTGTATCACTTTGCTTGCTTTACCACTCTTTGTACATCCTTTTCAGTTCCTAATGTTTCGCACATGGAAGGCAAACAATTTACTAAATAAACACAAGTAATCAAAACATTGCTTAGGTAATGATAGAATTTTTAATGTCTCATAACACTTAGTTTCTATATTTAAACTGAGGTAAATTCATTTTAAGAGTAATCTCAATTAAAAAATATTAAATGAATTTATGTGTTTGAAAGACAAGTATAATTATATATTGGTGTGTATATGTGTGGATGTGCATTAACATACATATGCAGGCTCTGTAATCTAGCTCAATTCAAGTCCTATTTATCTATTTTAAAGTTTATTTTAAGCATGTATTAGTTTTATACTGACGCATAACAGTACATATTTGTGGGAGATACAGTGTGATTTTTCCATATAGTAATTATGCATAATTACTAAGTCAGGTTACTTAGAGTACCATCATCTCAATTTTATGTCGTACTTTGTGTTGGGTACATTCAAATTCCTACTGTATTTTATAACTGTGGGAATTATTCCTTTTATTTGTCTGTAATTTTGTTCTGTTTATCAATAGTCCTTTTTCTCCTCTACCATCCTTTCTCATCTGTAGTATCAACTCAGGTTTTAAATGTGTGCAATTTATAGTTATCAAGAACTGAAGATTTCAACGTTATCATCACCTATTAATGTTTTTCTCTTTAAATCTCTTGGAAAATGATCCACAGCACACAATATACTATTATACAACTTTTTCTCTGTCAGTAAACATACTTCTACAAAGTTATGTTAAAATCTCACTTGATTCTTTTCTTTTTGGAGAGGTTTTTCGCTATAGGGCGCGTGCGCTCGCCAGACAGACAGAGAGATAGAAAGTGAGAAATCGCCCCCCAGGGGGGATGGCCACGCCACAATCCCTTCTCCTCCATTCTCCTCTCGGGATCTTGGGCATGCACGCACACGCGCCCGGCGTGAGTTTAAGCCGCCGGGTCCAGACTCGAACCACGGTCGACTACATGGAAGTCCAGTGACATAGCCATTACGCTAACTGCTGGTCCCTTGATTCTATAGATCTGATTCCTAATAATGCTTTGCTTATATCGGTTGACTTCTTGGGACTCTAGCCAGTGACACCCTTCACATTTCATTTTGTATACATTGCAAGGGGACCTCAAAAGTATTAGTAATTTAGATTATCTGATCATATCAAAGCACTATGTCCTTTAAAATATAAGAGGCACATAGAGGAATGTTCAGTATATGCAGACTTGAAAACATTAAAACTCATGAATGAAAGCATCAGATAGACTAGTATGAGGAAAACAGCTAAGCAAAAGAAACTCAGAAAAACTCACACCAAGACTCAATGCAATCAAGCTTATGAAAACTAAAGACAAAACAACAAACAAAACACCCTGAAAGCAGAGAGAGAAATAATACCTTATATATCAGAGATGTCTTAGTCTATTATTGTGTTACTAATGGAAATAGCTGACACTTGGTGGTTTATAAAGGTTGTTTAAGGGACCAGCAGTTAGTGTAATGGCTATGCCACTGAACTTCCATGTAGTCGACCGCGGTTCAAGTCCAGGACCCAGAGGCTTAAACTCACGCTGGGCGCGCGCGTGTGTGTGTGTGTGCCCAAGATCCTGAGAGGAGAATGGAGGAGAAGGGATTGCAGCGTGGCCATTCCTCCGGGGGATAGAAAGTGATTTCTTGCTTTCTATCTGTCTGTCTCTCTTTGTTTCTCTGGTGAGCGCACGCACCCTGTAGCAAAAAACCTCTCCAAAAAAAAAAAAAATTGTTTAGTAATTCACTCTTCTGGTAACTGGAAAGTTTAAAGAATATAGACCTTTAATCAGGCTGGCCTACAACATGGTAGACAGAAGCTGGCAGGCATGAGCGGGGAAAGAGAGCTCCTCACAGCAGTCTTGTTTACACCAACTTGCTCTCAGGAAAACTTACCCCTTCTCATGAGAGCTAAAACTCATTAAATCTCTTGAGATGTCATTAATCTATTCATGAGACTGTTGCATCTATAATGTAGTCACTATGTTTGGATCACCACCCAGTTGGCCTTACCACCTCCCAGCACCAGATTCAAAGGCATGAAACTTTGGGGGGACAAACCATGATCCCAACCATAGCAAGGATAAGTAATGCAATTAGTACCGGACTTCTATTCAGAAAAGATGGAAAATAGCAGGAAGCAGCATGACATTACTGAAGTTTTGAAAGCAAAGAATTATCAACTCAAAGCCTGTATTTATTGAAAATAGTTCCCAGGAATGAAATGGAAATTAAAACATTCTCATATGAAGGAAGACTAAGAAGTTGTTGCCAGCAGTTCTACCATGATAGAACAGCTAATAGAAGTTCACTATTTACTGTCTTTGAATAGCAACTTACTATGAATCTATAATTATACAAAATAGAAAAGTATCTTTTTTAAGTAGAAGAAAGAATGAATATCAATGACTTATCTCTTATAATCTCTTATAAGAGCACTAATTACATTCATGAGGACTCTGCCCTCATAACTTAATCACTTCCTACCTCTTTATACTTAATAGAACATTTAGTATAATAGTCTGGTGCATATAATAATTTGTATGAAAAGTGGATAATGTTTGATGAGGCAAGATTGTAAAGTGCTTCAAACCCTTTAGTAAGTTTTTGTTTGGTTGGTTATTTTTGCTAGAGGGCACCTGTTTTCGTCAGGAATAGTCCCACTGCAGTCCCTCCTCCACCGTCTCTCCTCCACTTTCAGAATTTGGGGCATTCATGCACACCCACATGGTGTATTTCTTCAGCTGCTCTATCCAGGACTTGAACTATAGGTTCAGCCATTTGGAATCTGGCCACCATAACCACCAGGCCACACAGCCAGCCCCATTACATGCAGGATGAATTGACTGGGAAAAAAATTGAACTTTGTTAATGTAGTTTTCATATGATCTGATGATATGCTGGCAGTAATAAAATATGTTTAAGTGATTTAAAAAGTGAATCCAACAGAAAATTTGAATGTTTACAAAAATTGAGCTGTCCTATTTTGGGAACCAGTTTCTGTTTTGATAATTTCTTAGTCTATTTGGGCTGCTATAACAAAATACTTTAGACTGAATAGCATAGAAACAATAAACATTAATTTTTTTTTAATTTTTTTTTTTTGCTATAGGGCACACACGCTCGCCAGAAAGACAGAGACAGACAGAGAGATAGAAAGCGAGAAATCACCCCCCAGGAAGGGGGACCACGCTGCAATCCTTTCTCCTCCATTCCCCTCTCTGGATCTTGGGTACGCACGCACACATGCCTGGTGTGAGTTTAAGCCACTGGGTCTGGGACTTGAACTGCGGTCAACTACGTGGGAGTTCAGCGACATAGCCATTACACTAACTTCTGGTCCCAATTTCTCACAGTTCTTTTTGTTCTCATAGTTCTGAAGGCTGGGAAGTTCAGGATATCAATGAGGACTTGCTCTCTGGTTCAAAGATGGCAGTATTTTACCGCATCCTCATAGGGAAGAAAAGGGGACAAGGCAGCTCCTTTCGATTTCTTATAAGACCACTAATTACATTCATGAGAACTCTGCTATCATAACTTAATCACTTCCTACCCCTTTATACTATCACAATGGGCCTTAAGTTCTGACATGAATTTTGGGGTGACACCAACATTCAGGTTATAGCAGATGGCAAGGCCAAGGGAGAAAGTAGAGTCAATACCTCAATATCCTTGAAAAATTCCTCTTCAGTTATTCCTCAGCAGAAAACCTGTGTGTTCTTTTTACCCTGTAAGTAATATAGGGACCAATTGCTAGGACAGTAGTAAAACATGGTACACTGCAAAGCTGACCCTCATGGGCAGGCTCCTAGTTCACATCTAGTTACCCCTCTGAGTATGCAGGCATGCATGTGCCTGTGATCTAGGGCTGGGTGAGGCTAGATTGTGGTGTGAGGGCCTTAATGGGAATGCTGTGTCTCTGTCTCCATATCTCTTGCTCTTGGAGAAGTAAACACACAAATATATATAAATATATATACGCACATATATAAATAAAATTTAGTTTTGCATTCTATTAATTCACATTCCTGTCCCAGGAAATAAATTTGGTTAAAGGTGCAAGGCCTGTGATTTGAAATCCTTTACAGAAATTTCAGATCTGTCATTTAAAATATAAAAATTCACTTTAGACAAAACAATGTTCTATAGTTTACTTTTTGGGTGGTAATATCCTAGGGTTAATTTGTTTTTAGAGTTAAGAATTGTATCATGACAAGAATTTCCTTGAAATTATAGGTAATGAAATTTTCAGTGGATTGACGGTAAGCAAGGCTGTTGGTTGTACTGAAGTGTAACCACTGTTAGTAATTATGCAGTTCATCAGCACCTGGTTGGAGAAATGTGCTAATAATATTGGAATTCTGGGTTTAATTACCATATGTGGATCAATTTTTAACATTGTTTCATGGCTATAGCCTGTTCTTTAAAATATGTGAAAACGTATGGTGCTGTTTATAGGGATTGCTGGTTAAAATTAGGATAGTAGAATCAGATGAAATCTAATACATCATGTTTGCATATGAAGTATAAATTAGTTTATAAGCCTCTAATATGTTGATCTAATAACATAACTATATTTCAAGCTCAGTACTTATCAGAAAATAGTGGCCTTGCACATTGTGTAGGTGGTCTAGTGACTCAAGTTTCAGGTTGTATTATGTGTAGCTCTTTCACAGGTATGATGAGGAACTTTCTCAGTTTACTCAAGTACGTTTAGCTAAACCCACTTTTGGTCTTAGGACTCAAAGAATTGTTTAGCAGTGTACTGTGACTTTTCCCATTAAATCAAGCACTTTACTTAAACTCATAGCGTGTATCAAGCATGGTTGTGTCAAACAATAATAATGACAATGTAGTAAGAATTTTAAATGTACATTTCCATTTTAGTTAATCTTTTTGAATAATCTTTGTTACTAATATATAGCTTGCATCTTAAGTTATCAGCTATTACAAATGATTCTAGGACCAGCCAGTGGCATGGTGGTTAAGATGGCTAGATCCTAAAAGGCCGACTGCACGATTGGCATTCTTGACCCTGTGGCTTGAAAAACATTCTCAATGCTTGTGCATGTGTGCAGAGAGAAACAGAGAATAGATTATGGTGTGACCTCTATAGGGACTGCTTTCTTGCTTGCTTTTTCTTTCTCTGTCTCTCTGGCCAGTACACATGCCCTCTGACAAAAACTATGAAACAAAACAAAACAAAAAGACTGATTCTATTGGAATTACATCAAGCCATTGTTCTTTCTGCAAAATTTGTAATCTTGAGGCAATATTAAATGATTTTTTTTTTTTTTTGGAGAGGTTTTCACTATAGGGCACGTGCGCTCACCAGACAGACAGAGACATAGAGACAGAAAGCGAGAAATCACCCCCCGGGGGGGATGGTCACGCCGCAATCCCTTCTCCTCCATTCTCCTCTTGGGATCTTGGGCATGCACGCACATGCACCCGGCGTGAGTTTTAAGCCACCGGGTCAGGGACGCAAACCGCAGTTGACATGGGAGTCCAGGGACATAGCCATTACTCTAACTGCTGGTTCTCAATATTAAGTGATTTTTGAAAAAAGTTTATAAACATTGAACTTAAAAGCTCTCTCCTAAAGGTTATTATTTATACATGGATTTATAGAAGAAAAACCTTTGAATGATTTTTATTATATAGTAGAATTTGTGCCTATGCATGTAGAGATAGAATTAGCCTAAGAACCTATAAACTTAAAATATCTGCAGTACTGGTGTCCTTTCTGACCCTTGACTATTGCATTCTCATTCTTTTTAATACTCATTTTACTTTGAAACCATAACATGAATAGAGTTCAATGAATAAAAACATTTCTTTTTTATCTTAAGCTATTAAAATATTATGAGATATAGCTTGTCAGATACAGTTGTTGAGAATCATTTATTCTGTCTTGATTTTACAGTTTCAAATATTGAACACTAATTTTCCTTTAAGAATGATGTCCTTAAAATGTACTTGTATGTGAAATAGGGTCCATTCCGTTAATATAGGTCATAGTTAATATTCCGAATGTAATTAGGGCACAGTTTTTAAAGGTGACTGAAGCTTACTTACTATGTATTAATACAAGCATATCAGTGATTCTGTAGATATAATTGTTTTCAGCTAGAAAACTCTGGCCTGCATATTAATAAGGATCTACTTAGTTATATCTATTTTGAGGAATATATTGAGTTGTCAGAAAAGTCATGATGCATTTTTTCTATGCAAACTGTCATAACTTTTCCAACAATCATATATATAATATATATACATATAATAGATGTTATATAGCTTATATAATTATACATTATATAATATATTTAATATTATACACAAATGCACACACACACACATGCATACATGTAAGCAAGCAAGTAAGCAAGCATGCACAGGAGTATTATTGAACCAGTCTAGAAAAGAATCATTTGTCACTTCCAAGCCAGATAGGGAAAACCTTCGTTTGATCTGGTTGCCTGGAACAGAAACCCTTAGTTGTAAAGTGTATTAAACATTTAGTATGTCCTGGTTTTGAAGGGGACATGAGCTGTGCATTGATCCTTATCTTGGAGTCTACTAATATTTTTCTCTGTGGGTGCAAATAATAATAAGGAGATATTATAGCCTAATTAGTGATACTTTTCTTCTTGTATTGAAATCATTTAGCAAATTCTGAAATTATCCTTAGAGGATCTAAAGATAACAGATGATTTTTTTTCCCCAGAATTTTGTTCTCAGCTAAGCGATTACATTGAATAGATTCTCAGCTAAGCTATTAAAGTTTAATTTA
The DNA here is from genome assembly GCF_000334495.1 of Tupaia belangeri chinensis. Classification (NCBI taxonomy): domain Eukaryota; kingdom Metazoa; phylum Chordata; class Mammalia; order Scandentia; family Tupaiidae; genus Tupaia; species Tupaia belangeri. Next base: position 1,663,220 of record NW_006209642.1, read on the forward strand.
AATCAGAAATGTTATGAATACTAAAAGGGTGTGCATTTTGAGTTGGACCCTCTTAGAATGTAACTATAAAGAAGTTCTGATGACTTTTATCTGTGATTTAGAGCTGTATTATCACGTATTATTCTTGACCTTTCATATTCTAATTATTGTCTTGTTTATTACAGCTTTAGTGGAATTACTTGAAATATTTGTGCTTCATCTCACTGAAAGCCCGGCTGAATGCTACTTTCCCTCAGTGGAATATACAGGTACATTTTAAACATTTTAAAGTTTGAAAAATAGTGAACAAATAGACAGTATTTTGTGTAATTAGTGGGCCGGCAGGTGATGTGGTAGGTAAGGGTGTTGACCTCCCACATGGCCAACCCTCATTGAAGTCCCAGACCTGACAGCTTGCTTTCTCGCACTCTCTCTCTCTCTCTCTCTCTCTCTCTCTCACTCTGTCCCTCTCTGGTGAAGTTAAAATTAATAAATAAATGAATAAATAAAGTGAAATAAAACAATTCTTTAAAAATAAAAATAAATGTGTAATTAGATTATAAATATGCACACATTTTTCAACACTAAAAATGTCTTAATTGGTGCCATATACATTCCAGATATCATTCAGTCTCTCCTCTTTGTAAATCTCTGGGTTTCCTAGTAACTCTGGGACTTTTTCTTGGGCTCTTTTTTCTATTAATTTAAAGATTTTTCTAGTTTGTGCACTTTATTCCCTGAGGAAGAGACAGAGACAGCACCTCTAACAGGATCTTCACACTGTGATCCCCCTCTGCCTGAGCCCAACCCAGATCATGGGCATGAATGTGCTTAGCATGTTCAGAGAGGTCTCTGAATGTGAACCTGAAAACGCCCCATGTTGAGTCAGCCTTACAGAGTATTAAATGAGCTCAGTACCACTGTCTGGCCCCTAAAAGTTGTTTTTTCTTAGGCAAGATCTTCCACTATTTTGATTTTATTTAGTATTCCCTAGTGATTTCATCTGCTTACATATATTTTCTTACTTTGTATATAATGATTAATTCGACATTTACATCTTTACATCTTCTACTGAAAGATCTACTCTTAATTTCATTCTCATATTTTCAAATGTCTAATAGATAAGTATCACCTGAATATGCCACTAAACCTCTCAAACTCAAAATGTCCAATAGGGGGTTCACTTTATACATATTGACATACACTGTCCTTCTACCATGTCTGTCAGTAGGCAGTACAGTCAGGTACTGTGTAAGCCAGAAACCAAGGAATCATCACCGACTCTTTTCTAAGTCCTCATTTCTCTTGTAATTACCATATTTCATGTTCTTCGTGTATCTCAAATTTACGTAATTACTTCCGCTTTACTCTTTGTGTTAGTTTAGATTGTCATCATTTCTTGTGTTAGTCTCCTTAGCTGATATCTCTGCTTAGAGTGTGATATCTTTCTCCCCAGTGGTATTTTCTCACTGTTATCAAAGTGACTTTTGAAATGTAAATTTGACCCATTCATTCCACTACCTTTTAGAAGCTCACCATTGACCACAGCATGACATCCGACCTTTTAACCACTGTACCCATAGCCTTAAAATAACACGCTCCTCTCCTCTTTAATCTCTTTCCTTTTTTTCCATGCTTCTTGCTTATTTTTCAGGAATATTAAACCATTTGCATCATTTTCAGCTATCTCCTGCCCCAGACACACACATACATTTGTTCATTCAACAAACAGTCATGATTATCCTCTACTATGTACTAGGACTTTGCAAAGCACCAGGACTCAGCAGTGAACAAAAAGGGACAAAACTCTTGCCCATACAGGTTTACTTTCTGGTGGGAAGGCAGAAAATAAGTAAGTAAAAGATTCAGTATGTAAGTTGTTATGATAAATGAGAAATTCATAGCAGAGAAGGGAGCTCCAGAGTGCTAGTTTGGGGTGAGAGTTACAGTATTAAATTTTGTTCCTATAAAGTTTTATTGGTGATATGATTTTTGAACAAAGACCAGCAGGGGAAGTAGGAGCAAGACATATTGGTATGTTCAGTTCCAACAAATGGACAGAAAGACGAATGTGACCAGAAAGAAGTAAAGGGGAAGAATTGTTGGTGTTGAAAACAAAGAGGAAAAAGTGATACAGGATCTTAAAAGTCATTACAGGATTCGAAGATAGGAATGACATGGTAATTTATATTTTGTAAGATATCTATGGCTGCTATGTTGAGAAAAACTAAAGGGAGGTGAAGGGCTGAAGTGAGAAGATGTGTTAAGAGGCTATTGAAAAGATCCAGATGAAAAATACTAATGGTTCAGATGAAGATGTCATTTGTGGAGATGGTGAGACGTGCTTGGATTCTGGATGTATTTTGAAGATAGGACCAACAGACTGGGTAACAAATTGGGTATGAGGATAAGAGAAAAGATCAAGGAGGACTCTACACTACAGTTCTGACCTACAGGGAGGGTGAAATTTTCACACTTGGAGATGAACAAAAATGGTGGAGGAATAGATTAAAAAGAAGGGGAGATAACCAGAACTGACTTACATGTGAGGTTTTGGATATTTGTTGGACACTCAGGTAGACATGGTTTGATTGCTTGATATGTGAATCTGAAGTTTAGAGGAAAGGTATGAGCTGGAAATATAAATTACTATATCATCAGTTTGGTATTTAAAACCAACAGCATATCTTGTAATTTTTCTCATATTATGACTTAATGCCTAATTGTTATAAACTCTTCTAGGGTAGTTTGTTTTTCCCATCATTGTATTCTTTGCACCTAGAATAGCAATGTCAACATATGTGTGCCTAAAAAAGAAGGAAAGGATAAGAGAAATGGAGGAAGGGGATTTTATATATTGTGTCAGTGAATTTATCTTAATTTAGTAGACAATAGAATAAATCACCTAAAATTTCTTAGCAGCTTTACTTGATTGATATGTACCTTAGGAATATTATTATAGTTACTGTTGAAAGGACAAAACAGAGTACAGAACTGAAATTAGCTGAAAATGAATCCCAATACCTAAGGGACTGTGAATGAAAAGACAGTGAAGACCAGTAGAGAGGTAGCATAGATTCATGTTAATAGGGCATCAGGATAATTCTTCCTTTTCCCCATAAGGATGAGATGACTTCTCCATTTACTAAAGAAATCATCATTCAAATGTGTGTTATTTGGGCCACCAGATGGCATAGCGATTATGCCACTGGACTCCCACATGGTTGACTGAGGGTCAAGTCCTGGACCTGTGGCTTGAAAATCATGCTGGGCGTGTGTGCATGCATGCCCAAGATCCCAGAAGGAGAATAGAGAAGGGATGATGGTGTGGCCATGCCCCCAGGGGGTGATTTCTCACTTTCCCTCTTACTGTCTCTATTTCTCAGGTGAATGTACACACACTCTAAGGCAAAAACTTCTTAAAGGAGGAAACAAAGCAAAATAAAAACATGTTGTTTATTGAAGCTAGACACTATGTAAGTAACAAAAAGATAAATTAAAAAAATATATACTCACAATATGGCTCAGCCTGTCTTTCTAGTCTTATTACCAATCACTACCCAATCAAACCTGTGTGTTCACCTTATTGAATCTTGGCTACTATTATTTCTTCTGGTTGGAAGTTTTCCCCTCATGATAGTTAAATGATAATATCCAGGTCATAAATTCCAGCTAGAATGTTACCTTTCCTCTTACTCAAAAGCAAAAATTCTTCCTCTCTATTCCTATTGATTTTATTTAAAGTACCATTATTTTTTTTTCTTAAGTGTTTTTTGTTTGTTTGCTTTGCCATAGGACACGTATGCTTGTTAGAGACACAGTGAGAGGGAGAGAGTGAGAAAACACCACTCATGGGGGATGGCCACACCACACTCCCTTCTCCAGTTTCCTCCCAGGGTTTTGATCATGCATGTACTCACACCTTGCATGTTTTTCAGGCCACCAAGTCTAAGACTCAAACCAGTGGAATTGGCCATGTGGGATCCAGCACCTTAACCACCAGGCTACTTGCTGGCCCTAAAGTACCATTTCAATAGTTGTTATATTATATATGATAAGTTTAAATTGTTCCGGCAGGTCTCAAGTTCTTTTGTATTTTTAAAAAAATATTTATTGTGATTTATGATTTACATAATCATTACACATCTTTGTAGGGTACAGAATAGTTTTAAAAGCATGTACACAGTGTGTAATAAACAAATCAAGGGAATAAATATATTCATTTTGAATGTTCACAACATTTACTGATTATTCTAGAAGTATATACTGAATTGTCTGTGACATTCTCTACTATGAAATATAGTTCTAAAGAAAAGCTAATTTATTAAAAATCAGACAACAAAAAGTCTCATAAATTAATGAGGATGGATTTTTAAAACAAAGATAATCTTAAGGTATTTGATTAAATATACATACTGGTATAAACATCTATACTCACACAAATTTCTGTAATAACTCTAAATATGTTGATATTTACAAATATGTAGATAACACTATACTTAATTATTTACATTATTGGGATTCTCTTATCTTTGGAAACGGGATTAAAAGAAAACTTAAGTGAATGAAATGCAAATTAGAGGCAAATACAAGATAACATTAAACAAAAATTATGGTGGGTGAAAGGACTGATAGCTATCCAGCACGTCTTATAAATTAGATAGTATGCTAAGCCACTTGATACACATAGTATCAATCAACTCTATAACCACTCTAAAGTAGGCATCATCACATTTAAAATAAGGACATTAAGGCATAGAGGAAAGTAAACAGAAACTGAAGAGATTTTGAAGAAAAGCATTTGTGAAGAATATTTTAACTTTATTAATAAGCATAAAAATTTACAGGAAAACATATAGGGATTAATCATCAAGTCTGTAACACAATAAATGAGTAAGAAGTGATAATCATGAAGATTTGCATGACTAGAGTATCTTTTTAGTTTTAAATATAACCTCCAATTTAGTTTTTTAAAAGTTTATTAGTGATAGAGAGTACGCGTACATGCATGACAGAGAAAGAGAGAGAGAGAATCACCCTTGATCATGTCTTGTCATGCCATGATCCTCTTTTCCAACTCTCCATCTTTTCAGGATCTTGGATACCTCTATGCCCATCCATTGTGTTTTCAGTCTGACCTGGGGTTTCTAAGCCTCAGTTGCCCCAGTGGCTTCCAGCACTGTCAGTTCAGTTTGTTACTGAGTATGCCACCAGGCTGGGCCATTATCTCCCATTTCTGAAACTCTCTTTAGCACATTGTTCTACTGGGTCCTATTTTCTGTAGCTAATATAAAATTAAAATTATGTTGGACACATTATCTAAATACTCAGTAAGACTGATTGCTCAGTGCATGCACATTTACTGTCCTCTGTTATATTTCTAGATGTTGGCTTTGTTGAATGTATTGTTTAGGGACATAAACCCTGAATGTGAATTTAAATTCTTTACAGCTCTAACTGAACAGCTATCTACTAGAATCTTACAGGAAAGCCAACAATAAAGTGGCTTTCTGTTGACTGATTATTTAATATTTATTATTATTATTTATTTATTATTATTATGATATGGTAAACTTGCTGCTACTATTGTTTTTATCCTAAGATTTTGTCATGTATTATTTAGCCATTGGACAATAGTTTGCTATTATAAAATTTCATTCTATTTACTTTAAATAGAAACCATGTTTTGATATAAAAGATGTTTCAAAGCAAATGCTACATAGATATATTCAATGTTTTTTCATGTTTCTTGAAATGAGAAATTGATTGTCTTTTTTAAGATGACAGCTTTCTAAAACCTAAGGTAGTTGAAATTAGAATAACACAATCATCCATCTGCTCTTAGCTCTCTCAGGATTTTAGTCCATTATAAAATTTGCAAATCTGGAAAAATCAAATTAGTTTGGCTATTTATCCCCTTAAAGAAAGAGGAAAGAACAAACAGATAAAGTTCTGCACATTTACAGTTAGTAAATCCATACAGGTATCTTTCTAAATCTTAACAGATGTTAACTTTTTGTTGGCTCAATTCCCTCAAATGAGTTGGGAATTTTTTCTTACTGTAATTCCTTCTTTGAAATGATAAATTAAGTAGCCATTTCAGAGTAGTAGATATTTTTTTTTCTCTTCATGATACTACCTGATAAAAAAGTAGAAAAACTATCAGAAAATTTTGCATTATTTCACCTTTCAAGTACTAAAATATTCCCCGCTTCAACATTCAATATCTTTTCTCTGTTTTTCCCAATCATTATTATTATTATTCTAGTTATTTTTTAAAATAGTCAATCACTATTTCTCATTTTGCTTGTAAAGACTTTACACATCATGAAATAAATATTTCTCAGACCAATCCAGTTGAGAATACATGTCCTCATCAACAGGTAATAAGCCATATCTGATTCTCACTACCGTCCTGCCTCTCTATTGTTCTCTTGCTATCTTTCTCTATCCTCTTCTCTTCACCTCCCCCATTCCACACTGTCCTATTCTTAAGTACCTTCACTGCTTTTATGTCCTCCAATTTTTCGCTCTCTACCATAGAGTGTGGATAGACTTAAGCACTTTTTATGCTTACTTGAAATATTAAACTTCTGTTTTCTTTGCAGTTTTAACTTGTATCAGACTTATTTCTGAGTAAAGCACAATGCTTGGTAATTGCAAGGAGTAACCTAGTATAAACTTGTCCTCGGGACCAGCAGTTAGCATAATGGCTATGTTGCTGAACTGTCATGTAGCCAACTGCAGTCCGAGTCCTATACCCGGTGGCTTAAACTCATGCCGGGCGCATGCGTGTGGGTGCCCAAGATCCTGAGAGGAGAATAGAGGAGAAGGAATTGCAGCGTGGCCATCCCCCCTGGGGGGTGATTTCTCACTTTCTATTTCTCTCTCTCTCTTTCTGGCAAGTGCACACACCCTATAGCAAAAACCTCTCAAAAAAGAAAAATAAAGCTGTCCTCAAGGAAAAAAAATAGTCATACATGTATGATGAATTAAGAAAGCTGCAGCACACAGTAAAGTAGAAAAGAAAGAAATGAAAGGAAACTGGCAATTTTCACCTGGAATATTTGTTTCAGGAAATGTGATAGTACCTTCTAATGTGATATTTGAGTTGAGCTATTGTCAGGAGTTTTGTTTTAAATACCACAGGTGTCCAGTGACAGGCCATCAGTGTTTACAGGTATCATCATGGGAGAGAAGGAAGCAGTAATGGTGCAGGAGGAATGGTACTTCTGCTGCCTCCTGGGACATTAGAACCGAATGAGCAAAAGATGAGGGAGAGAGTTTTCCAGACAAGGGTAATTGCATAATCAAGCTTTGGAAAGAGTATTGCCTTCACCAGTGAGTATGCAGCCACTTACATAGCTTGGTCACAAAAGTACTGAATTTTATGACAATAAAAATTGACTAAAATGGATAGGTACCCCCACATATTACAAAAAAAAAAAAAAAGAATAAGAAAAAGCAGCAGCAACAGCAGCAGCAATAGAACCTACAGACTGCTGACTTTGGGGAAGGAAGGAGGGAGAAAGAAATGTACTTACCATTGATTTCTTTGGGTGGTGAGAGTTCTCTGACTTAACGACAGATATGACAACACTTCAGGAGAGTCAGTAAGCAGCCAAGCAGTAACTGCTTCTCTGACCATGGATTTGTCCTCCAGTGGAGAAATTCTTTACTCCTCTGAAAATTTATTTTTTTCCACACCATTAGCCATGTGCCAGGCAGAATAGATTTAATTTCTTCTGCCATTGCTCTTGGTGCTAGCTTAGCAAACCCAAAATAGAATAGAATGTATTGCCAGTGTGTGTGATTTCAATTCATACTAAGTAAATATTGTCAACTCGTTTTATTCTGAGACTATTATAATTTAAGTGATTAATTATTTCAAATCATTATAATTTCATATTAATGCCATCTTAGATTGGATTAAGGATGGTTAAGCAAGTAAGGTAGTATTAAATTGCTAACAGGTACCACTGTTTGGTTGACCCTTTTTCAGCAACCTATTTTTTATGGTGACTTGAGGTGGTGGTAGTTGTATCTTCTATTTATTGATTGGTTTCAGTGTACAGAAAGTATTTTTAGGTTCTTATCTATTTCCTTCTTCACTTTGCTTCTATTTTGATATTTAAAGCACAGGATTTTTGTTGCTCTTGGTTGGATATTTGTTCATTCATCTGCTCATTCATTCACTCAGTGTTTATTAATCACCTGTTATGAATTCCACACACTGTTGTGCATATATCAGTAATTTTCTGGTTACCAGCCATGAATATCCATCAGAAATCTCTCAAAGACATGCATTTTTTATCACTGGATTTTTACTTATTCATTTTGCTGTGTCAATTTTGTTATATTTATGAAGATTTTAAATCCTGCTTAATAAATTGCATTTATTCAGGTTGTATATTGTAAGTTTCTTTTACCAAACTTTTGTAGCCCAAGATTCATTTCTACAGTACTTGCCTCACTGTCATATTGTGTATCAAATATAAGTTTAAAATTGAAGCCTCTCCTTTTGTACACGCCCTTAGGCCCTTTTATGACTTCATTTCTGCTGTTGGAAACTTTCCATTTTTCTGTTTTTCCTGTAGCATTTTGTTCATACTAAAGTTATGTGCATCTATTTCACATTGATTATTAAAAATGGATATTTGATATTTCTTTATATGCTTACTACCTTCATTGTATTTTGACAATTTTTTTTTCTTTTAGATTTTTAACTGGTTCTTATATCACTATTCAATTTTAACTGTATCTAAATTTCACTTTTATTCCTTTAAGTGTTGTTCCCAACTTCAGTGCAGAAGCAAGAAGCTGTAGAGGTCTTGAAAATACCAGTGTCACTGACCGTTCACCCACGGCAGTCTGAATCAATAGTCTGGAGTAGAGTCTGTTTATCTTTACTTTTTAAAAGCTCTTCAGAGGATTTTGATGCAATTCCATAATTGAGAACCATTAACTGTTGAAATGTGCAGTTATTTTTTACTCTAATAGATGCTGTCATAAACTTTTAGAGAGGGGCTAGGCTTTAGATTTTATTTGTACAACCCTAATAAAGTTAAAGGACTCTCTCATCTCAAGCCACACAGCTAGGCCACTGTGGGAGAATTCCGTTCCTCCACAGAGGAGAACTGAAAGAACCAGATCTTCATATTACATCCAGTGACGTAGGCCCTTTAGGCCGGTGGTCCCCAAACTTTTGAATACCAGGGACTGGTTCCATGGAAGACAGTTTTTCAGTGTTGGGGAGGGGTGGTTTTAGAATGATTCAAGTACTCAAGGGCATTTTACTATGCTCTTTATTTCTATGATTATATTGTATTATATAGTGAAATATACTGCTTATCATAATTAAGAATTTACAGACATTCCCTAGCACTAGTATTACTATCTCAGATCCTCCTCAGATCATCGGGCATTAGATTTTCATAAGAAGTACACAACCTAGATCCCTTGCATGCACAGTTCATAATAGGGTTTGTGTTCCCATGAAAATCTAATGCCACCCCTGATCTGACGGGAAGCAGTGCTCAGGCAATAATGCAAGTTACAGGGAGTGACTGTAAATACAGATGAAACTAACCTTGCTCACTCACCATTCTCCTCTTGGAGGGTCACCCAGTTGCTATCAGGCCACATACTGGTACCTGTCTAAGAGCTGGGAAACACTTGCTTTAGGCAACTCCTTTCTCACCTTGCTCCTGAACTGTATTCTGTTTTTCATTGATTTGGAAGGCAGCGTGTTTTGGTAGAAGCCACTCTGATCCATGGAAGGCATGACCTTGGGAATGCCTATTCTTAGCACCCTTCTCTGCCCACTGCACCTTTCTTGTCTTCTGTTAATACAGCTATCTGGGTCTAGCTTTGTGGTGCACTTGGTGAACTGAGCTGTGCTGGAAGCCACATGACCGACTGTGAGTTTTGATCCTGAGGTCAGCTTGAAAACATTCCAGACATGCATATACTCGATAGCCTTATGAACTAGAGGACTGGGGAAGGAGATCATGGTATGTTGAGATCTTATTGAGGGTGCTTTTCTTTCTCTCTCTTTCTCTCTGTCTCTCATGCTTGCATGCACACACTCTGTCATGATTAAAATAAGCTTAAAAAATATTCTTTTAAAGATAGCTATCTGTTTTACACTATACAGAAGAGAAACATTAGTATTACTACAAGCACATAGATCTACATGTGAATGAAGGCAATATTTCATTTCTCATGCTTAATAATTCAATTTTATATATACTAGAATTCTAAATATTATCCTTTAATCTAACTTAAAATTGCTCTGGCAATAATTTATAAAATCTTACTGTTGTTACCATTATCACATTATGCTAGTTAATAGAAAGTCTATTCCATAGTTACAGGAATATATAAAGTCAGAATTTTTGTGTATGTTTATTTGAAACCATTTACATTTTGCAGAATCAGCCAGCATCACCAATAGTAGAGCACTGAATGTTTTACATTATTTAAGCTTTGAAAACTAAAATCTAATTTAGCCTTAAAGATAGAATAGTATCACCAAGAGATAATTCAGGTCACAAAACAAAGTTTCTGATCACTCTCCACATTCTAGTGAGGTCTTCACAAAGTTCGTGGATGATGCATATTTTGAAAATATTATGCATGGTTTTCAACTTTTTTGGTACTAAAATAAACTTGTAATTTAACTCCACAGAATTTTTAGATACCCTTGTATATTTAACCTATGTTGTAGTAAACGTTAATAAAGCTATCTTTAACTTATGGTTAAATAAAAAAAAATGCTGTTGGTAGACCAAAATCTTGACATTGTTTATTGTACAACTAATGATTGATAGTTTTAAAAAATTGCCATAATTATGAGAGGGGAATAATTTCTAATATATTGTGTTTTTTCAAATGATGAAAACCTAAATCAAACTTCTTTTTAATCTTTGCAGAAAAAGAGGTGAATCATTGACTCATATAGATGGGATAAAGCTCTTCTTAGCAATCTGTTCCCTTTCTCTGTCTATCCCTATGTGATAGATTCATCCCTTTCTGTCAGAGACCCAGGTCATTGCTTAGTCCTGTGTTTAACAGGGAGAAAAAGTTTCATCCCCACACCAGCTTGAAAAACTTGGAGAAGACATTAAATAGCCTCCCTTGCCTTGCCTTGTTGTTGTAGGATAAGCATCTTTTAATAGAAGTGCAGAACTAGTATCCTCTCCTAGGAATAATGGGTACATCTATTAGCACTGTAGAAATGAGAGCTAACAAGTAATTCTAGGCTATGTAAAAACAAACTACAGCTTAACTGCTGTCATTATAGGCAAATGCTAAAATATTGCTGAAATTATATTCCAATCTAAATAACGAAGACTCAGTTGTCTTTCAAGGGATGAACATACCACTTAAATTTATTTTTTTTCCTTTTTTTTGTTTTAAGAAAATTACTTCTATAAGTAGAATGACCAACGAATCTGGTTTTCCTGTGACCATTAGGGGTTCCTGAAGCATGAGACTTTCAGTGCTAAAACCATGAAAATACTAGGCCAAGTTTACCTTAACTCTAAGAATGCTAAAAGGTTAATTATTACTGGTCTAAAGAATAGATGTTTCATAACAATGATGTTTAATTTGTTCCTCTCTATCTCTGCAAATCTAAAATCTACCCATATTTTAAGGCTCAGCTTAAATACTACTACTTCCTAACCAGCTGAAAATAATCTCTTCCTCTTCTGAATTCACATTGCATTTTATCTGTACCATTTTTATTCCACTTAGGGCTTTAAAATGCCTTTATCAGGGTTATCTGTACATTTATTTTATCTCAGATACTACATGGAAAGTTCTTTTAGGGTATGATGTATGATTTATCTTTTATCCCCCATAGCTTCCTGAATCGTGTTTCACAGTTACTATATAAAAAAGGATTTATTAAGAGGAATGAATGAGTCCACATGTGAAATAGATACATTGATGGTATGAAATATACCAATCTGTACTGAGGGGAAAAAATTCCAGCAATATGGGACACGGAATACATAGCTTTTGGTCCTATCACTGGATAAATATGTGATTTGGAATGAATCACTAAGTTACATGTGCATGTATGTATGTTGCAGTTTCTTCAGCCAAAATCTGAGTTTCAGCTAGATCCTCAATGCTATCTAGTGATGTGTTTCAGTGTTTATTATTAGCGTGGTCATCCATTGTTTTTAAAAACTAATCCCAATTTTCTGTGCTATACAGTCCCTTCTTCATTTCTGATAGATGATCATGACTCCTACTTTGCAGAGAAAATTCAGCCTGCAGGAAGAAACTCATTCACTCCACCCTCATACATTATTGTACTTAAATATTTAAACGTGAGTGTCAGGAAGGAATAAACAACCATGCTTGTCTATATTTGTAATTCAGAATATTATATATGCTTTAAATGATCAAAGTACAGTATTTCTAGATCTTTTTCGGGTTAACCATTTTTTATTCTGAGATCCAAGTAAAGTAGATTGTTCTAAAATTATTATTAGTCATCTTATATTTAATATCCTTCTAAGTGATTTTTATAGGAGGAAAGTTATCTGTAAAAAATATCTAGTTAATTTTTTGAAAAGTTTAACCAACAACTCTTGAAAGAACAAATTCATCAGTGTTTTCAAAATTCACATTCAAATATGTAAAAATATTGCTTTCATCAATTTTCAATTAAAACGTGATTATTATGCAGACTTTTATACATTTTTATAACTCAGTTTTCTATTGTTTTTAGCTACTGATGCAAATGTGAAGAATGAAAGTCTTTCATCTGTGCAGCAGCTTGGCATTAAAATGACTGTCAGGTATATTATGGGGAAATATCTCTCTTGTGCATTTCTAGAATTTATCTGCCTGATATGTGTTTAATAGTATTTAATTTAACAACCAGCTATTTTGTATACTTTAAATGCAGAGTTTATCATTTAGGAAATAATAACTTTGTTTTTGAGGATATTGGCTCATGATTGAATTACCTCTGCAGGTAAATCAGTTATGGTTCATTGTTATTCCAGAGACTAATTACAGTGTGTTTAAGCCTCTATGACGATCAGGTTTTCTCCAAAAATAGCATTGTAAAAATCAGCATATTGGCAACACAATCACACTGTTTTTCTAGAAATGATTAGTTTAATGTCAAGCTGTGGTGATGAGTACAAAAGTACCCTAAAGGATAAATGCTAAAGTTAAAATGAATAAAATAATTTTACTCTAAGTTTTTAGTGCATAAATTATGATTTTCAAAGGAAATGAGCAAGCTAAATGGAGAACTGAGAAATAAGGACCGAGTCCTTGAAAACTTCCCTTTCTTGCCTCTGAAATGGGGATCTTAGCAGTCCCATTTTATGTATAGGGTCATTTTTGGGTTCAAGTATGAAAAAGACACATCTGAGCACTATTTAAAAGGTGATGATTTCATAAATTCACAGTATGATTAAAATTAATTTAATTCTAGCTCTTCCACCTCTATTATATAGGACAACTAATTCTTTTGATGCTTTGTGATCCTATGCATGCTTTTTACCCCAATATTTTGTAATGCCCCATTTGTATTCTGAAATGCAATCTATAGATAATATAAGTACAAAAGTCACATTTTTCACTCAATATGATATCTTATTTGTGAGAAATAAATGGGAAGTGATTTTAAATGAAATGTTTTAATACACTGCAATATAAGATATAGCAGGTAGTCATATGCAGAATCACTGTGACCAAGGCAGCTACAAATAAAGAGTGATTTTGTTTTGTTGCCTCGTGTACCACAAGTGGTGTTGCCACTGGTAAAAGGATTTTCTAAAACTGTGAACAAGTCTCAGTAAGGTTTCAGACAGAGTAAAAGTACTATATTTCCTTGATTTACAGATAGTTGCATTTATTATATATTAAAAATATAGAAGTTTATATAAAACAGTTTAGGTAGTATTAAACAACTTTTTCACCCATTGCAAGTGATATGACATTTGCAAGGTATTGCGCAAGACTGTCCATGTCTAACCTCTTGGCCTTTGCTCACTAAGTATCAGTATTGTCTCCTGGCCACTATGATAATCAGAAATGCCCCTATGGATTTTTAAGGTGACTCCTGGGGGAAGTGCCATCTCCATTAAGGACTGTTGTGCTAGATGGACTCTAAAGTAAGTTACTTCTAGACTTAGCATTCTGTAGAACTAACCTGTCAACATTCCATGTTTTAGATTAAACTACTGCTCACATCCCAAATATCATTAGTTTGTTCTCTCATTACAGTTTTATATCCTTTTAAAATGATCAGATATTATAATAAAATAATCATCATTATCAGGAGCACACATTGAGAAGGTAGTATTTCCTGAGTACTCTGTATAAGAAAGTTACACTAAAAGTAGAAATTTAACAATTAAAACCTAGAAATCAGAAGAGGAATACACTCTGATGAATTATGTAACTGAATGTACAATGTAAGGCCTGATATTTTCTATTTTATGTATTTTTGTGGGTTTTTAATGCAGATATGGCAAGTTCCTTAATCTGTTAAAAGATGGTGCAGAAGAAGACCTTACCTTGGTTTTAAAGCACTGTGAAAGATTCCTGAAACAGCAGCAAGTGTCTGTAAAATCTTCTCTTCATATCCTTTTGAGTGAATTCACAATTGTTGAACTTTTTTCATAGTTCTTTGATTTTTTTATAATTCTTGAACACATGTAAGTAAAATAATTATGCTATAATAGTGATTTAGCATACTATTTTATTTTGTATTTTGGGTATTCATTGTGTTAAATAGAGTCATAATCATCCAATTATATTCATTGACTCTTTAACTAAGTCATTAGAATGTATTTTCAAACATATCTGAACATTTTTTTGTGGGGGTCATAGGGTACTTGTGCTTATGGGAAAGAAACAGAGGAAAATGAGAAATTACCCCTCAGTCTGGATGGCCATGCCATAATCTCTTCTCTTCCATTCAAGATTTTGGGAATGTGTACACATTCAGGTGGCATGATTTTCAAACCACCATGTCTAGGACTCCCCATGGTCAGCCATGTGGGAATCCTCCCCCTTAATACCACACTACTTGCTGACCCCACATCTAAGAACTTTTAGATAAAGGTTTTGAGGGGCCAGCAAATGGTATGGAAATTAAGGTGGCTGGATTTTACATGGCTAACTGAGTCCCAGACCTGGTGGCTTGAAAAATACTCCAGGCATGTGTGTGTGCATGATCAAAAATATCTGGAGAGGAAGATAAAGAAGGTATTGTAGCCTGACCATCTCCCTTTGGGGGGAGTGATCTCTCACTTTCTCTCTCTCTCTCTCTGTGTATCTCCTTGGTGAGCACATGTGTCCTATAGCAAAACTAAACAAAGAAACAAAACCCCCCAAAGATAGGTTTTTGAAGAGTAAGGCTGCTTCTTTTATTATATCCATATATGATTTTATTTGAATTATTTATCTTTCATAATTGGGATTAGATTTGAAAAGATCATATGCAGATGATTTACATTACTGAATTATATAAACATGCATGTATTGCATGTATTTTATTAATGTGTGGCTATGCTAGCCATTATTGGCCTGAACAATTGAATTTTCATAAAGCAGGTAGTTTTTCCCTTGAGTTGCTATTGCCATGAGCCTCTACTGGACATGTCAGCAAATTGTACATTAAAATAGTAATTATGAGGCCAGCAGATGGTGTGGGGGTTAATGCGCTAGATCTCACACATCTGAATGCAAGGTTTCAGTTCTTAATCCAATGCCTTGAAAATCATGCAGTTCCCATGTGTATATTTCCCTCACATCCCAAGAGCTCTAGAAGAAGATTGCAGCTTGGTCATCCCCTTTTTAGGGGAGTGATTTCTCTCTGGTGAGCACAAGTGCCTTGTAACCAAAACAAAACAAAACAAAAAGAAACCTAAAATACAAAATAATACTGAGTCATTGGAAAAAATCATGACATATTTTTCTATAAAAATGTGTGTCATGACTTTCCCAATCACACAATAATTATATAAGGGATTTTTCATTAATAAAGCTTAATTTTTATATGTTGGATGAAGATAAAATTAGGACTAAATATCATTAGTATTTCTTTCGAGTAGAGACTCCAGAGATGAATATTTATGAGGTTCTTATATTTTGTCTTGTAAGATAAAATACAGTAAAAGTTTCTTAACTGTTTTTTTCAGTCTGCCTGCAAGGGAATTACGCTGGCCATGACTGGTTTGTATCTTCGCTTTTCATGATAATGTTCGGGGACAAAGAGAAAACATTCCAGTTTCTTCAGCAGTTCTCCAGGCTTCTGACCTCTGCTTTCCTTTGGTTGCCAAGACTACATGTTTCTGTAAGACATTTTAATCTGTTCTCAAAGGAAGGCTTGAATATTTAAGGAACATCATAAAATCCCTGGGGTATTATTTTATTTGTATAGGGTGCTGTAGTAATTTATATTTATTTTTCCACCAGAATGTATTTTGACTGATTTCTCCTTGGTGTCTTACCTAATGGTAAGCAAACGAAAGATTAATACTAATTGAAGCGTTTTCTGGGGCCAGCAGGTAGTGTAGTGATTAAGGTACTGGACTCCCACGTGACCAACTATGGCTTGAGTCCTGGACCCAGCAGCTTGAAAATCATGCCGGGTGTGTGTACGTGCATGCCCAAAATCCCAGGAGGAAAATTGAGAAGGGATTATGACCAGCCATTCCCTCTGGAGGGTGATTTCTCACTTTACCTCTCACTTTTTTTTTTCTCTCTGGTGAGTGTACTCACCCTATGGCAAAAACGTTAAAAATATAACAGAAGCATTTTCATAAAATAAAAGCATGATAATGAAATAATATTATCATAATATTACCATAATTTATTTAGTAAGTTATATTATTTAAAGCCTGTATATAAAAAGAGGACTATTGAATGAATATTACTTATAATTGCTTTGTTAGAATCTCTTCATAGTTACATTGGGTCATTGGAAAAGTCATGAAGCATATTTGCATAGAAGAATGCTTCATGACTTCATGACTCTTCTTCCAATAGTATAAGAAAGTCATTATGAAGTAGAAATTATAGCTATTTTCTCTGGAAAAGAACCATTCATTTTATATACATTTTGGAAATATATACTGAGGTTTTATTAAGGTATTATGTATTTTAAAAGATTTTACTAGTCTTAGTGATATCTAAGAGGTGACTTTTGAGAGGTAAGTATATCTCTCAGTTTATTAATATATCTGTTAATTTTACTTACTCATTGATTGCATTTTGCTTAGATCTCTGGTAAGGGGAAATCAGCTATGCCAGTGCTTCTTCAACCTTTTCAAGACTTGTTTCATGAGGACAATGAAATCACGTGGCACACAAGGATAAACTTAGGGAACTGGAGAGCATTTCTGTGGAGTTAGATGAAAACATTTATTAAACATTTTTTAAAAATATGTATTTGTGGGAACCAGCAGTTAGCGTAATGGCTATGTCCCTGGACTCCCACGTAGTCGAACGCGGTTCACGTCCCGGACCCGGTGGCTTAAAACTCACGCCGGGCACGTGTGCGTGCGTGCCCAAGATCCCGAGAGGAGAATGGAGGAGAAGGGATTGTGGCGTGACCATCCCCCCGGGGGGTGATTTCTTGCTTTCTGTCTCTATGTCTCTCTCTGTCTGTCTGGCGAGCGCACACGCCCTACAGTGAAAATCTCCCCGAAAAAAAAAAAAATATGTATTTGTTGGGCCAGCAGGTAGCATGGAGGTTAAGGTGCTGAATCTCATGTGACTGGCTGTGTCATTTGAGGCCCAGACTCAGTGACTTGAAAATAATGCTGGGTGCATTCATGTACATGCCCCCAAAACCTAGAGAAGAATGGAAGAAAAGGAATTGTGGTGTGACCATCCATCCTGAGGAGGGTGATTTTCCTCTCTTTGTCTCTCTCTCTGTCTGTCTCTGGCGAGTGCACATGCCCAATAACAAAAAAAGTATTTGTGATAAGGAATAAAAGAAAAACATGAAGAAAAACATTAAATGTTGACCTTTTTATTGGGGTGGGTGGGTAGATTTTTTGCTATAGGATGCATGTGCTCGCCAGAGAGACAGAAAGCAAGAAATCAGCTCCCAGAGGTGAAGGCCACGTTGCAATCCCCTCTCCTCCTTTGCCCTCTCAGGATTTGGGACACACATGCGTGCACCTGACATCAGAATCAAGCCTCCGGGTCTGGGGCTCAAACCGTGATTAGCCATATGGGAATCCAGCGATGTAACCATTATGCCATCTGCTGGTCCCTTAAAATTTTTTAAGTTCCTAATTCTATGCTTGAAATAGCTATATGTGATTCCTGAATAAGACTTTCCAGTTCTTGCCCTTCAGCATGAGAAATTTTGCTCACAGGAATAAGAGGAAACAAATGGCAGAAAAGTCTGTACTGATTTTCCTCCAATCAATGAGAACTATTTTTCTGCTGTTAAACATTTTGAGTAATTCCATCCCTTTACATTGTTCTTAAAGATTTAAAAATTGTACAGCCCTTTCACTCTGGCATTGAAAATATAATGTTGAAAATCTTTTGATAATGGGTATGGATTTTGAGTAGAATAACTTACATTCATGTTGAATATTTGAAGTAATACATGCCTTCCACTAATCTTAACAGTACTGCTTTAGTGTTCAGATTATGACACTACCTAGACATCACCAGTGAATCATACTTAGTCGTAATTTTCTGAAGTTGTGTTTCTATTTTGTACCTGTATACTTTTTAATAACAAAATACCTTATTTTTCTATAATAGCAATGATGTTGTGTTCTGATAGCATTTCTTTCCATAAAACTGAAAACAGGCAGAACTCTAGCAACGTGGGTTTTATTTGACTTACCATTTTGATAGCATCATTTAATATGGAATTTAGATCTATGAATAGAATGGAGTGACACATTCCTGGAACTCAGAGTTTTCAAAATTAACTCTTTTTTTTTTTTTTTTTTTGAGAGATTTTCACTGTAGGGCGCATGCGCTCGCCAGACAGACAGAGAGAGACATAGAGACAGAAAGCGAGAAATCACCCCCCAGGGGGGATGGTCACACCGCAATCCCTTCTCCTCCATTCTCCTCTCCGGATCTTGGGCACGCACGCACACGCGCCCGGCGTGAGTTTTAAGCCACCGGGTCCGGGACACGAACCGCGGTCGACTACGTGGGAATCCAGCGACATAGCCATTACTCTAACTGCTGGTTCCCTCAAAATTAACTCTTGATATAAAGCCTTGACACCTTCCTGTTGGTGCAGGTGTACTGTCAATGAAGGTTTATTCGGTACTTTCCATAACATCATTTGTTCTTTTTGAGTACAAATAGAATGAGCTGAATACTTCATTACCAGTAGTTTGTTTTAGTGCTTATTTTTAAGACAAATAACATTCTGCTAAGATTTTTCTTCAAGAATTCTTTAACTTTTAAAAGGAGAGATTTTTGCTATAGGGCATATGTGCTTAACAGAGAGACAGAGACAGAAAACAAGAATCCACCCCCTCCAGAGGGAATGGCCATGCCGCAATTCCTTCTCTGCCATTCTCTTCTTGGGATCTTGGACACACACGCACACATGCCCAGCATGAGTTTTTAAGCCACCAGGTCTGGGACTCAAACCATGGTCGACTGAATGGGAGTCCAGCGACATAACCATTATACCATCTGCTGGTCCCTCTTCTTCAAGAATTCTATCTAGAATTGTTAGCTAAGTGCTGTTACTAATGCTGGTGCAGTCACCACTCCAGAGTATAAATATTTTTAATTTAGTAATCTTTTGGATCAGTATTTTCTTTATGTCACTTTACTTGGTAGTACACTAAATAACAATCTTAATATATCATTTAAAACGTGGTACTTTTTAGGGGCCAGCAGTTGGTGTGGTAGTGAAGGCACTGCCTCTTACATGGCCAACCACAGTTTGAGTTCAGACCTGGTGGCTTTGAAATTGTACCAGGTACATGTGCATGCATGCCCAAAATCCCAAGAGAAGAATAGAAGAGAAGGGATTGTAGTATGGTCATTTTCTCTTTGAAGGGCTTTCTCACTTTTCCTTTCTCTGTCTCTTTCTGTAGATTGTACATGCCCTGGCAAAGGTCAAAAAACAAAAACAAAAACAAAAGCTTTTTTTTTGGGAGAGGTTTTTGGTATAGGGCACGTGTGCTCACCAGACAGAGAGAGACAGAGAGATAGAAAGTGAGAAATCACCCCCCGGGGGGATGGCCACGCCGCAGTCCCTTCTCCTCCATTCTCCTCTTGGGATCTTGGGCACGCACGCACAGGTGCCTGGCATGAGTTTAAGTCACAGGGTCCAGGACTCGAACCTTTGTCGACTACATGGGAGTCCAGCGACATAGCCATTACGCTAACTGCTGGTCCCCAAAAAACCCAAAAACTTTAAAAAAATAACTAAAAAAATTTTTAAATTAAGCCCAGGATAAGCAAAAGAGGATAATGAAACATTAATTTGAATTTCTCAGAATTTTATAACTATGATTGTACTACTCATGTGAGATAAAAAATACTTCATAAAAAATGTATTATTTAAAGTCATTTAGACCAGAAGAATCCTTTTTAGTGTATTAATTAAATTATCTTCAATTAGTATCTGATTTTTTAAAGAAAAATTCTTTAAAATGATAAAATAGTCAATCTTTTTGAAATTTCACCAAGAACCAGTTTGACTAATTATTAATATTGGTGGTATTCATGAAATGATAGATTGAGAAAACTTAAATTATGGGGCTGGCAGGTGGTGTGGTGGTTAAGGGCACTAGACTCCCACATGGCTGACCGCAGTTCAAGTCCCGGACCTGGCAGCTTGCTCTCTCTCTCTCTGTCTCTCAGTCTGTCCTTCTCAGGTAAAATTAAAATGAATAAATAAAGTTAAATAAAATAATTCTTTAAATTTTTTTAAAAAACTCAAATTATTTTCATGAATGCATAATCTTATAAAGATTATAGTAAAAGTAAAAATTATGCATGCTCTCTGTTAATAAGAGCATATGAAAAAGAAAAACAAATTGAAATAAAGAGTATTTTATATGCCATATGAACAAAACTTTATTGATGATCAGTTAGGCTAAAGTAATACTTACATGAACAAGTACAGTTGAACAGAAAGGTCATGTGATAGTTACTGTATATGGTAGCCCTTACAGAGCCTAGAAAGCCCTCTCTTTTTCCTCATAAACCCTCTCTTTTTTCTCATAAAATAATATTTAGTTCAGAAAGTTTAAGGAGCTAAAAATTCCAATGGAATTAAAATATAATTTAGATTTAAATTTTATAACCATTAGCCTGTAGTGGAACACATATAATCTATTTGCAGGTTTCAGGTACAGGAAGTAACATGAACATTACTCGTAGGGGAGAAACTTAATATCAAACCCCATTCCTTTTATTCTTTATAATTTTATATCTCACTTATAGTTGAAGGTTCTATGTTTTTATTATATCTTTCAAAGAAGAAAAATTAATATTTTCTGGATTTATAGAATAAAAGTTTAAAAATACATAACGAGTAAATTAACTACAGTGCTGCTGATAAAACATGGCCAGTCCTCTGCATGTAAACTCCTA
>NW_006209642.1:1686144-1686856 GCF_000334495.1 Tupaia belangeri chinensis
TAAAACACTGACTGCTGTGTTTCATTTTTAAGTGTGTATCTTTGATTTTTTAAAGAATTTTTAAAATTTAATTTTATTCATTTATTTTAATTTCTTTTAAAAGGCATTTTTTATTTCATTTTCTTTTATACATTCAATCACATTATTATTTGGCTTACAAAATGGATATTTCAACAGGTGAACATTTCTCCCTAGTACAGTTGATAAAACTACAAAATATCTTCAACAGATAATACCACATTTCTTTGTGCCATTAATGCTTTGCCTTTCTATTTTTCTTCTGAATGTTCTTCCTCAGACCCTCCCCTTTCACACACACTATATCTGGTATTTACATCTAGATACTGTGTTTCTCTATTCTTTAGTCAGTTAGTTAATTTGACCAGAGAGTGAGAGAGAGGGAAAGTGAGAAAGGAAGCCACCAGGCCCAGGACTTGAACTATGGTCAGCCATGTGCAAGTGTCCAGTACCTTAACCACCACACCACCTGCTGGTCCCCATATATCTTTGATTTTTAATCACTAAAATACTCAAAAGAATATTATTTTATAAATTCCTTGCTTCCTGTTCTGTTTCTAGTATCTCCCAAGCTAATTTTTTTTTTTTTTGGAGAGGTTTTTGCTATAGGGCGCGTGCACTTGCCAGACAGACAGAAAGAGACAGAGAGACAGAAAGCAGGAAATCACCCCCCCCCCCCCAGGGGGTGGGCCCC
>NW_006209642.1:1686870-1689389 GCF_000334495.1 Tupaia belangeri chinensis
GAGGGGATGGCCACGCCGCAATCCCTTCTCCTCCATTCTCCTCTCGGGATCTTGGGCATGCACGCACACGCGCCCTGCGTGAGTTTAAGCCACCGGGGTCTGGGACTCGAACCGCAGTCGACTATGTGGGAGTCCAGCGACATAGCCATTACGCTAACTGCTGGTCCCAGCCAAGCTAATGTTTTTACAGATGATTTCTTTCAAATTTTATTTTAGCATAATTGATATGCTACTTAGATGATACATTAAATACTGTTATCCTGTGTGTGTTCTGCTTAATTCTATATTGTGAATAATAAAGTTACCATTATTTCTGAATTGTGACTAAATAGAACATATCAGAACACTAAAAGTATAGTAAACAAGTTTATAATTTGATGACTCAGAAGACTTGCTATCCTCATGTGACGCAGAGCTATCATTGTTGATCTGGTTTTATGAGTGCCATTTACAGTAAATTAGATGTATGAAATATACCAATTAATAAAACTTTTATAATAAATGAGTTTATTGTGATTACGATATACAATCATTAGTATGTTTTATTGTCATTTAGTCATTAGTTGAGCAACTCCTCTGTAGAAAGCTTGGTGTTGGGAGCTTATGTTAGAAACCAAGACATATACCATAATTTCTTCAATAGATTATGATTTATAATTTCTTCAATAGATTATGACTTATAAATATAGAATAATTCTTGCCTCATCTTTAGAAATTTATTGCATAACAATGACTTGTTTCCTTTAGAATATATTAAATTGTAGAGGGCAGCCATTCTGAGCAAATATGAAGACCTTTAGATACATCCAGAAACTTGGTTCTATGGGCAGTCATTTTCAGAGCAATGAATTCCATTAATTTGTGAATACATAAGCTACCTCTGCGTGTCTGAAACTGTAAGGCAGTATCAGGTTAAAGGAAGCCACTTGTGTTCATCAGAATTGGCCCCAGAAGATTAGAGAAACTATATGGTGTTATTTCTAATCCACGCCCCCCCCCAAAGAATACATGTTCAATCATGTGGGTCACAGCATTTAATGGTTGTCTTTCTCTCTTAATGAATCTAAAGGTATTAACAGTGCAGTATAGGAAAGATACCATATAAAAATCATTTTCTACACATAGAATACTTATACTTCTATTGTACACACACTATTTATTTATTTTTGAATTTGTTATAGGGCATGTGTACTCACCGGAAAGAGGTAAAGACAGAGAGACATAGAGAAAGAGAAGGTGGGAAAGCACCCTTCAGAAAGTAGGGCTATGCTGCAATCTCTTTTCCTCCATTCTCCTCTCAGGATTTTAGGCACACATGCTCATACCCATACCCATATACCTGACGTGTTTCTCAAGCGGTCAGATCCTGGACTTGAACCTCATAGTTACTCATTTAGGATCCAGCCATCTTAACCACTGCAGCAGTGTTTGGCCCTAAAGAAAAGTCATCAGGGCTGCTCCATAGATTGGTTGTTCCAACAGTTGGATACCAAATGAATGACCCCACAGTTTGAGTCCCAGATTCAGTGACTTGAAAAACATGTGAGACATCTATGTGTGTGTGTGTGCTCAAAATCTAGGAAGGCAAGAGAGATGAGGAGAAGTGATTGTGGCCATAGCTGTTGCCTGTGGGGGATGCTTTCTCCTCTTCTAGTTTCTCTGTCTCTTTCTGGCAAGTACACACACTTTCTAGTGTACCAAAACCAACCAACCAACCAAACAAACAAAGAAAACCCACAAAAACAACAACAAAAAGTATAGAAAAACTCCCAAAACAAAAATTTTAAAATAAAAATTCTCCAGAAAAGGTAGGAGTATAAAATGACTTTTGGAAATGTCTTATGAAAATTCTTTAGCAACAATTTTACTATCAGTTTTTTATTGATATAATTACTATTTGAACAGGAGTTTATTGTTCTTAAACAATTATTGGTAGATGTGGGATACATTATTGACCCTTTGCTGTGATAAATTGTACCATAGCTAAATTGAAAAAAATAATAACTTTATGAAGCATTTGCTGAAAAATGGAAGTTTGTAAATATGTGTGCATATGTAATTCATATACATATTAATGTATAAATATAAATATGTAACTATAAAAATACAAAAATTAGAATAAATTTTATGGATTGATTGATTGAGAGATTTTTGCTATAGGGTGTGCTCACCGGAGAGACCGAGACTGAAAGTGAGAAATCACTGCCCCCATTGGGGATGGCCACACCACAGTCCCTTCTCTTCTTCTCCTCTATTCTCCTCTTGGGATTTTGAGCATGCACACACACACACATGCCCAGCGTGAGTTTCAAGCCTCTAGGTTCCTGACTTAAACTGTACTTAGCCATGTGGGAGCATTATTCCATCTGCTTGTCCCATAAATGTTATACAGAATAGTTCACCTGAAAACTTTGATGGGATAGATATAATGCATTTTTTCTCCCAATTTTAGAGTTGAATTTCTTACAGTTTCTAGTTTGGGTAATATTAATTCAAGTACAGATTTGGGTTAGCATCAA
>NW_006209642.1:1693227-1695859 GCF_000334495.1 Tupaia belangeri chinensis
GTCGGGGCCGGAAACCGCAGCCTACTATGTGGGAGTCCAGCGACATAGCCATTACACTAACTGCTGGTCCCAGCCAAGCTAATGTTTTTACAGATGATTTCTTTCAAATTTTATTTTAGCATAATTGATATGCTACTTAGATGATACATTAAATACTGTTATCCTGTGTGTGTTCTGCTTAATTCTATATTGTGAATAATAAAGTTACCATTATTTCTGAATTGTGACTAAATAGAACATATCAGAACACTAAAAGTATAGTAAACAAGTTTATAATTTGATGACTCAGAAGACTTGCTATCCTCATGTGACGCAGAGCTATCATTGTTGATCTGGTTTTATGAGTGCCATTTACAGTAAATTAGATGTATGAAATATACCAATTAATAAAACTTTTATAATAAATGAGTTTATTGTGATTACGATATACAATCATTAGTATGTTTTATTGTCATTTAGTCATTAGTTGAGCAACTCCTCTGTAGAAAGCTTGGTGTTGGGAGCTTATGTTAGAAACCAAGACATATACCATAATTTCTTCAATAGATTATGATTTATAATTTCTTCAATAGATTATGACTTATAAATATAGAATAATTCTTGTCTTATCTTTAGAAATTTATTGCATAACAATGACTTGTTTCCTTTAGAATATATTAAATTGTAGAGGGCAGCCATTCTGAGCAAATATGAAGACCTTTAGATACATCCAGAAACTTGGTTCTATGGGCAGTCATTTTCAGAGCAATGAATTCCATTAATTTGTGAATACATAAGCTACCTCTGCGTGTCTGAAACTGTAAGGCAGTATCAGGTTAAAGGAAGCCACTTGTGTTCATCAGAATTGGCCCCAGAAGATTAGAGAAACTATATGGTGTTATTTCTAATCCACGCCCCCCCCCAAAGAATACATGTTCAGTCATGTGGGTCACAGCATTTAATGGTTGTCTTTCTCTCTTAATGAATCTAAAGGTATTAACAGTGCAGTATAGGAAAGATACCATATAAAAATCATTTTCTACACATAGAATACTTATACTTCTATTGTACACACACTATTTATTTATTTTTGAATTTGTTATAGGGCATGTGTACTCACCGGAAAGAGGTAAAGACAGAGAGACATAGAGAAAGAGAAGGTGGGAAAGCACCCTTCAGAAAGTAGGGCTATGCTGCAATCTCTTTTCCTCCATTCTCCTCTCAGGATTTTAGGCACACATGCTCATACCCATACCCATATACCTGACGTGTTTCTCAAGCGGTCAGATCCTGGACTTGAACCTCATAGTTACTCATTTAGGATCCAGCCATCTTAACCACTGCAGCAGTGTTTGGCCCTAAAGAAAAGTCATCAGGGCTGCTCCATAGATTGGTTGTTCCCACGGTTGGATACCAAATGAATGACCCCACAGTTTGAGTCCCAGATTCAGTGACTTGAAAAACATGTGAGACATCTATGTGTGTGTGTGTGCTCAAAATCTAGGAAGGCAAGAGAGATGAGGAGAAGTGATTGTGGCCATAGCTGTTGCCTGTGGGGGATGCTTTCTCCTCTTCTAGTTTCTCTGTCTCTTTCTGGCAAGTACACACACTTTCTAGTGTACCAAAACCAACCAACCAACCAAACAAACAAAGAAAACCCACAAAAACAACAACAAAAAGTATAGAAAAACTCCCAAAACAAAAATTTTAAAATAAAAATTCTCCAGAAAAGGTAGGAGTATAAAATGACTTTTGGAAATGTCTTATGAAAATTCTTTAGCAACAATTTTACTATCAGTTTTTTATTGATATAATTACTATTTGAACAGGAGTTTATTGTTCTTAAACAATTATTGGTAGATGTGGGATACATTATTGACCCTTTGCTGTGATAAATTGTACCATAGCTAAATTGAAAAAAATAATAACTTTATGAAGCATTTGCTGAAAAATGGAAGTTTGTAAATATGTGTGCATATGTAATTCATATACATATTAATGTATAAATATAAATATGTAACTATAAAAATACAAAAATTAGAATAAATTTTATGGATTGATTGATTGAGAGATTTTTGCTATAGGGTGTGCTCACCGGAGAGACCGAGACTGAAAGTGAGAAATCACTGCCCCCATTGGGGATGGCCACACCACAGTCCCTTCTCTTCTTCTCCTCTATTCTCCTCTTGGGATTTTGAGCATGCACACACACACACATGCCCAGCGTGAGTTTCAAGCCTCTAGGTTCCTGACTTAAACTGTACTTAGCCATGTGGGAGCATTATTCCATCTGCTTGTCCCATAAATGTTATACAGAATAGTTCACCTGAAAACTTTGATGGGATAGATATAATGCATTTTTTCTCCCAATTTTAGAGTTGAATTTCTTACAGTTTCTAGTTTGGGTAATATTAATTCAAGTACAGATTTGGGTTAGCATCAATGCAGAAAAAAAGGACTAGGTAAATATTTCAAAGAGCTGACAAAGTTAAACATCTTAAATGTTACAGAATAATTGACCGAAAACAAGAATAGTAAGCATATTGACCAACACTTAGTATTAAAACGTAAAGCATTTATATGGGAACCAGCAGTTAGCGTAATGGCTATGTCGCTGGACTCCCACGTAGTCGACCGCGGTTCGCATCCCCGA
>NW_006209642.1:1696819-1702721 GCF_000334495.1 Tupaia belangeri chinensis
AAGAAAAAAAAAACTAAAGCATTTATAACTCATGCATTCACCATATTTTTTTATTCTTTCATGCAACATCATTTCCCATTTTTCCACAGGGATTGACATTGCCAAAGTTACAAAGTATTAACTTATTCCTATGCCTTGAAATATATATAACAGTGCCTTTATCAAGATTTGTTCTTTCTGCAGCTTTACAGCATTTTGACTTTACATGATTATAGTATTTACAGTAACTTGTTATTCCACCACATTAATTTTATTATTTAACATTTGTCTGTAAAATTCATTATTTAATTCTTAATTTCTCTTTTATGCAGAAGTACCTACCTCCTGACACTATAGAATCTGGCATCCACCCCGTCTATTTTTGCAGCACTCACTATATCGAAATGCTACTCAAAGCAGAGGTGCCACTTGTGTTTTCAGCTTTTCATATGTCTGGTTTTGCACCATCACAGGTAATCCATAGAGTATAGCACTTTTTCGATTCCCAAATCTCAATGTCTTTAAGGAAAATGCATTCTCATCAAATACAAGAATTACATTTAAACTAATATAAGTATTTTTTTAAATCCCTGAACTGATCTTTTTCCTCCAGGTCTGGTATAATAAATTCATGCTTTATAGTAAGTAGATCACTGGCATTTTGAGAGTTCAGTTTCATCTACTCAGGGCATTGACTTCTGAGTGTCTGTGACAGGCAGGATTTTTAATGGCTGTAACAATTTTTTCTTCATAAGGATAATGTAAAGAGTATGGCAACAGAGGAAAAGAATTCTTATCAACGCTGTCTGGTGTGTAAGATACATGTCTTATATAAGAAAAACATCTAGCTGATTAACTTGCACCTCAGCTTTAGTTCCTGCCATTGGGATCTAGGAAGTTTTAATGATTTTTAAAACCTAGAGTAGTGTAGTGCCCAACCTGTGTGACCACAGCCAGTAGTAGCCACAGATGTCTCCCTGCTGTGTACAGCCAGTCCTTCATTGGTGGAGGTATGGATTCTTTCTTTATTATGTTGTAATCAGGCCAGCACTAATATTTTAGAGTCTAAAGCTTTTTGCATTTTTTGAATTAAATCTTTCAGTCTAAACCCAGAATAGGAATACTTAATCAAAAGATATGAACCCTTAAGTCTCTTGGCTCCTATTATCAAGTTGCTTTGATTTTATTCTCCTAACACAGATGGAACAAGTACTTGTCCTTCAGTTCTGGCTATTTGGCTTTTTAAAAACTAATCACCAATTGAATACTTTTTAACATTTACATTTCTTTGAATATGAGCAAGTTTGATTAAATGTTGATTTTTTTTAATATAATAATATTACTAATTTCCCACCTGTCTTAGTATCTTATTGATTCATATATACACTCTTTAAAATAGAATGTAATCGCCACATCTCTTCCATTTCTGAATTACATATATTTTAGTTATTGAAAATACATACATCTTAATCTTAAGTAGGAATAAGCCTATCATTTTTTTAACCTTCCCTCAAAAAAGTTAATTCAGCTACTATGTCTCCCTTTAGATTCTTTTACATGTAGTTTAAGATAATTTTGCACAGTTCAAATTGGACATTAAAATTTGCATATACTTTAGATTGCTATTATGTTAAATTATAAATTATTTTGAGAAAAATTATGTTCTTACTATACTCAGTCTTTCTATTTAGGAATATGGTATTTAAAGTTTAGGAACATGGTATATAAGTTTGTTATTTTTTTGCTTTGTATTATATTTTACAAAAGTCATGTAATTTCTTCCACATAGATATGGTACATTTATCATTACAGATATTGCTACTTAGAGTAGTT
This sequence comes from Tupaia belangeri chinensis, assembly GCF_000334495.1. Taxonomy (NCBI): domain Eukaryota; kingdom Metazoa; phylum Chordata; class Mammalia; order Scandentia; family Tupaiidae; genus Tupaia; species Tupaia belangeri. The sequence continues at coordinate 1,698,632 of NW_006209642.1, forward strand.
TGACATGTGTATTGCATTTTTATTTTCTGTTGAGTTATTGCTAATAATAAAGTCATTATCTTTTTTATATCCATGAAGTTACATGTTATTTCTAGATTTGTGTTCATATTCTTTTTCTCCAACTTTGTAATAATAATGTATTTTATTTCATCTTCATATTTATTAATTAGTTCTTCTAATATAACTCTGAGTCATAATTATGTATAGTTTTTTTTGGGGGGGAGAGGTTTTTGCTATAGGGCGCATGCGTTCACCAGAAAGACAGAGAGAGAGAGAGAGAGAGAGCAAGAAGTTACCCCCCGGCTCCAGGGTGGATGGCCACGCTGCAATCCCTTCTCCATTCTCCTCTCAGGATCTTGGGTGCACACATACCTGTGCCCAGCGTGAATTTTAAGTCACCGGATCCGGGACTTAAAATCATGGTCGACTACATGGGAGTCCAGCGACATAGCCATTATGCCAACTGCTGGTCCCATTATGTATATGTTTTAGACTTTTATTATTGAAAATTCATACAGAATTTTACCACTAAGTAGTAACTGTTTATTGGTAAGGGCTATTTCATGTCATTATTATGGAACAACCCTTCTAGTCTTGTTTGTAAAGTGTTGGTAAAATCATGGTCTACTACATGGGAGTCCAGCGACATAGCCATTATGCCAACTGCTGGTCCCATTATGTATATGTTTTAGACTTTTATTATTGAAAATTCATACAGAATTTTACCACTAAGTAGTAACTGTTTATTGGTAAGGGCTATTTCATGTCATTATTATGGAACAACCCTTCTAGTCTTGTTTGTAAAGTGTTGGGTTTTGTTTCCTTACTTTTAATCACATTAGAATGTTGAATTTTGTCAGTTCTTTCATGGACAAGGTTATCTTGATCTTGGGGATGGTTTGACTCATTTATGTGACCACATTGATAGGTTTCTTTTTAGCAAACTGTGTGCATTCTCATGGGTTTACCCACTAGAAACCTTTTTCTCTTAATTAGACAATACCTCTTCTTGACATTATGGTATTATATTCTTATACTGATTTTGGAAAGACTTTTTATCATTTATTACATGAGGTTATTCTGCCTGATTTAAATTTCCTGAAGTTAGTAAGAAATTTAAATATAGCAAGGATTTACACAGTAGAAAAGAATATACTTCCTCAATCAATTTTAGGTTTTACTGTACGTATTAATACTTAAAACACTTACAGGAACTTTGGATTCCAAAACTTTTCATTCTAGTTGGAGGGAGTTGCTTAAATATTTATTATAACCTTGGGGCCAGCAGATGGCATAGTGGTTACATCACTGGACTCCCACATGTCCAACCACAGTTTGAGTCCCAACCTGGTGGCTTGAAACAGGTCAGGTGCAGGTGTGTGAGTGCCCAAAATCCCAAGAGGAGAGTAGAGGAGATGGGATTGCGATGTGGCCATTCCCACAGGGAGTGACTTCTCACTTTCTGTCTCTCTCTTTCTCTCCAGCGAGCACATGCATCCTATAGCAAAAGTCTCTCCCTAACAAAAGAAAATATTTACTAAACCTTAATAATCAAGTGTTTCTGTTTTAAAAATCTAAGCTGGGGACAATTTTCTTTTTGCTGTTCTGGTCTTAATTAGTACAATGTATATTGTCTAATATCTGCAATAATCTATGAGTCCCTAACATATATTCTCTAGTTTAAAAATAGACTACCAGGTGTCATGGTGGTTAAGGCCCTGGACTCTCACATGGCCAGCTGTGGTTTGAGTACTTGACCTAGTGGCTTGAAAATCATGCCAGGAACATGTACATGTATGCTCAAAATCCTAGGACAATGGAGGAGAAGGGATTGCAGCATGGCCATTCCCCTGAGGGGTGATGTCTCACTTTCCTTCTCACTGTCTTTGTCTAGTTCTCTCTGGCAAGTTTATGTGCTCTATGACCAAAAATAACCAAACTACTAAAGACTATGATAAAAACTTGTAATACCTCAGGCCCTTCTGTATCAATTTAGTAATTAAAAGGAATTTGATATACCTATCAATTTGATATATTTCTCTAAGTTTGATATAACTTTATCAATTTGAAATGTCATATACATAGCAGATTTATTTAGTAAAAACCACTGCATTATTTCCAAGCAGTAATGTTATTCTTTTCCTTAATGTAGAAATGCCTTCTTAATGGTTCCCTATTTGAGCTAATCATTTTGCCTTAAGAAGTACATATCATTACTTTGTTGATATTATTTGTCATTTTATTGCTAATTATAAAATACGAAAACAGCTTTTAAGTAACTAAATAGGTATATATGATTAAGTAATTATTTGGATACAAATTTTATGTTTCAAAGTGTATTCATTTTGATCTAATTAAGAGCAGTGCTTTTTGAAGTTGTATATTTTTAGGCACTAAGGGCTGGTTGATTAGTGACGAATTTGTGGGCAGGTTGCTAAATGAAGTGCACAGATCTCTAGAGTAAAAATAAACAACTAGAGTACAAAAAATTAGATTCAGTTTGGAATGTGTATTTGTTGATTAGAGTTTCTTTTAAAAGTATGTGAAAGTGGAGAGAAAACAAATCAATATATGTTTTCTTTTTGAATGAACAACAGAAAATCACGTTTTAATTAACTCTTGACTGATTTTGTTCACTTCCTTAGATTCAGAAATACCACAGTTCTTAAGTGATTCATTTCATCCTTGAGCTCACCATCCTGCCTGTCATTGGTTATTGTACTGTACTGTGCCAGCAAGTGGGCTGATTTGGATAATCCCCTGATATAATGTAGAAAAACCTTAATTTTTCTTATTTTCTATTTTCTCATCCATTACTAAATCTAAATTATAGAAAGCTATTTTATCATCTATATTTTATGAAAGAATGCTTCTTTTTTTTTTTTTTTTTTTTGGTCAGAATGCTTCTTTTTTTTTTTGAGAGGTTTTGCTATAGGGCACATGCACTCGCCAGACAGACAGAGAGACAGAAAGCAGGAAATCCCCCCCAAGGGGAGGTGGCCATGCCGCAATCCCTTCTCCTCCAGTCTCCTCTCGGGATCTTGGGCACGCACGCACACGCGCCTGCCGTGAGTTTTAAGCCACTGGGTCTGGGACTCGAACCGCGGTCGACTACGTGGGAGTCCAGCGACATAGCCATTACGCTAACTGCTGGCCCCCAGAATGCTTCTTGAAACGTAAAATTACACTAATCAAAAGTGGAACGTTAAGGAGGTCCCAGGCTTGCCTTTTCCTTATGTTGATGATGTTATAGGGCATACCTGCTCCCTTTTTGCATGCTATTTTCACTTGCCAGTTACTTAGTCTGTAACATCTGTTCAAATAGAACTTTCTGGATCCTCTTCAAGGAGATGAGTCTTTTGTGTGTTCTGTGCTTCTGCACTTTTCTTTCAGTAGAAATATATCTTGCTTTGTGGTGTACTATTTGCTCCTACTAGTTAATAACCCTTAAAGGTATGGATACACATGTGCGATTTATCTTCTGGTCCTTTGAATGTCTAGCACAGGGTCTTGACTTGAAGTGTAACACTAATGCTGCCTTATATCTGTAATGATTCTTTGCAGTTTAACAAATGCTTCTTGATCATATTTTATTTGAAATTTTAAACAACATTATGTAGCAGATGGAGAAATTCAGGACTGGCAAAGTGAATTGATTTACAGAGGTCACTCATAGTAAGACCATTAATTGAAACCTATGATTCTGAAACTAGTTTTCTTTCCTACTTTACTAAAAATCTTCCTGTGGTGAGAGTAAATAAGGCCAGAAGAATTGACACAATGGTAATGCCATGCTCTGCAAATGCTGGACCCAGGTGGACCAGTTCTGGGGTTTCACCCTGAAATCTCCCTGTCCATGCTCTGTGTCTGTCTCCTCCTTCGGACCAAGCTGACTGGGGTTGGATGGTATCATGAGGGCCCTGTTAGGGGTGCCTGTCTTGTGTACATTTCTCTCTCTCTCCCTCTGTCATGAAATAAACTTTTAAAATGAAATAAATACAAGTAGTATTTTTTTTTTTTTTGAGAGGTTTTCTCTATAGGGCATGTACGTTCACCAGACAGAGACATAGAGACAGAAAGCGAGAAATCA
>NW_006209642.1:1702779-1723916 GCF_000334495.1 Tupaia belangeri chinensis
GCACACACACGTGCCCGGCATGAGTTTAAGTCACAGGGTCTGGGATTCGAACTGCAGTCGACTATGTGGAAGTCCAGCGACATAGCCATTACGCAACTGCTGGTCCCTACAAATAGTACTTTTGAATCATTAAACTTGATCATTTGGACATCATGCCTATTTTTGACTTAATTAGGTATTTATAAGTAATTGTTTTAACCTAACTTTTCTGACTTAATATTCCTATAGAATTCTTTTAATATTATTTTCCTGTTTTAAAATTTTTTCTATTTTATTTATTTATTTTAGTTTTTCTGTATAGGGCATGTGCATTTGCTGGAGAGAGAGAAACAAAGAGAGGGGAAAAGTGAGAAATCACCCCTTGGGAAGATGGCCACACCACAATCCCATCTCCTTCATTCTTTTTTTGAGATTTTGGTCATCCACACACACGTGCCTGGCATGTTTTTCAAGCAGCTGGGTCTGGAGCTACAACTGCAGAATTGTCCATGTGTGATCTAGCACATTAGCCACATGCCACCTGCTGGCCCCATTTTTTAAACATTATTATTATTATTCATGCTAGAGCATATGCACATTAGAGAGTGAGAAAGAGAGAGAAATACCCATTGCAGGATCTGATCGTTCTACAGGCCCCTTTTTTCAGTCCATTAGATCATGAGCACTCACTCACATGCCCAGCATTTTTCTGGCTGATGGGGCTAGAGATATGAACCATGGTTATCATCTAGGATCTGGCTTCTCTTGAGCAGCACATTACTACTGCATCAGGCAGCTCTCTCCAAAGTTTTTTTTTTTTTTAAAAGAACTATTTTATTGAACTTTATTTCATTCATTTATCTATCTATCTATCTATCTATCTATCTATCTATCTATCTATCTATCTATTTATTTAAATTTGACCAGAGAGGGACAGAGAAAGAGGAATAAGCCGCCAGGTCTGGGACTCGAACCACTGTCAGCCGTGTGGGAGTCCAGTGTCCTTACCCACCACACCATCTGCCAACCCCTAAAGATTGTCTTTTAATTTAAGACTTGGTATGACTAATTCACCTCAGATGAAATAATTATATGTATCTTATATTATGACGTAGGCATAAGCTTAAGATGGTTGAACTGCTAAATTTCCCAGGAAGGTTGTAGTACATTTTGATACATATTGTGCAAGTGATATTCCTTCCTTATCAGCCCAAAAGGCTAACTAAATGTTTTAAGGTGCACTTAGTTCCATACTACACAAGGAACAGTGGTTTACCATAAAAACAAAATTAGTTTGTTTCACTTTGTAAAGAATTTCATAAACTATCGATAATTATATTTGTTCAGTGGCTCTAAGCACTCTACCTATTGGTTTTAAAAATGTAATAGTACATTTTTGAGACTTGTAAAAGTAAGCTTGGCAGTTTGTGCCCAAATTACATGTACTTTTCACTCTTTTTTTAAAGAATTATTTTATCATCATTACTGTTTTTAATTTGCTACAGGCCATGTGTGCTTACCAGAGAGAAGACAGAGAGAGAGAAATAGAGGAAAATGAGAAAGCAAGCCACCAGGTCTAGGAATTAAACCATGGTCGGCCATATGGGAGTCCAACATCTTAACCCTCCTGGCCTCTACATTCACTCTATCCCAACAGTCTCATGTGTGGACATATATCCAAGAAATACACTGGAAAAATTTTGAAAATACATATGTAGAAACATTGACCCAGTGTTTATAGTATTAAAAGACTAGAATCGATTAAAATGTTCCTGAATGAGGACATAGCTGAATAAATTTTAGTTTATCTAGGGTGGAATACTATGCAGTCATGAACAGGAATGAGAAATATCCTCATCTGTTAACACTCCCTGTTAACAGGGAGTGTTATGCAGGGCATTTTGTAAAGTGAGAAAATGGTGGTCCTTCTCATATGATTATATTAAATACAAGAAAGACTATGTTTTTAAATGCATGTTAATTGGGAAGGAATGAGTTGGAGTGTTTGAATTTACCCTGTTTTGTATTTTTACTTTTGAACCATTGAAAATGTAAAATTTGATTTATTTATGTATTTTTAATTTTTATGGAGCAAAAATTATGGAACATTTTGAAATAGAGAACTTCATATTCTTTTGTCTGTCTTTATTTTCTTTTGTTTTTTTCCCTTTGTTCTTCCTACTCACCCTCTACATAAGTAACTAGATAATTAGCTAGCCAACTAAATAAGTAAATTTAGTCCCTAACAACACAGAGTCAAACTGAATCAAATGAACCTAACACTACTCACTTGATAGTATAGCTTAATGGGAAGCTTTTTTATTATCTCTTTTCACAAAATTTTGTTCAAACATAAAGTACATTCTTGTTACATATCCAAGTATATTTTCTTAACCAAAAATAGAATTTATGGTTGAGTATCTCTTATCTGTTCTAGTTATGACCCAAGTAACTTTCTGTTCAAATTTTTATTTTCTTTTTTAAATGCCAGAGAACATCTGTGTTCCTGAGAGAGACAGGGAGAAAGAAAGAGAGAGAAAGCACCCCCCAGTGGGGTGTGACCATGCTGCAGTACTCTCTCTGTTTCACAGTAGATTTAATTTTTGCTAAGGAAAAGAAGTCATATGTTTAAAAAGTATATGTCTCCCTTTAGATGTAAACTCTATGAGAGTAGAGACTTCTGTTCACTTGAGAATTATAATAGTAGTCAGGGCCAGCAGATGGCACAGCAGTCAGGTCACTGGTCACCCACATGGCCAACCACAACCAGTTCATGTCAGTTGTGTGTGCCCAAGATCCCAGGAGAGGAATGGAGGAAAAAGGATTGCAGCATGGCAGTCACCCCTGGAAGGTGATTTCTCACTTTCCCTCTCATTGTCTGTCTCTCCTCCCCACACACAGCTCCCCCACACACCCAGTGCATACACCCTAAGGCAAAATCTCTTAAGAAAAAATAAAGAATTATAATAGTACCTGGTGTATATTAGATGTCCAATAGATACTTGCTAAATAAGTAACATCTATCACTTTTGTTACAGAATAAAATGTAGGTAGCACTTCAGATATATATTTTTCAAAGTGCTTCAGTTGTCTCAATTTTCCATTCTCTGAATTTTCCAGGTTATAAAAAAGGGTAGGTATATTCCATTTTATAGAAGAAAAACACAGTGTATAGGAAGCAATACTTTAAGAATATATATAAATGCCAGAAAATTGCAAATGGATTAGAAACTTTAATAACTGATTTCAGATTCTGGGGTGACTCTTTTTTAACCAATATTGATGATGGATAGAAGCAGTGACCCTTTATCTTTGTCTATTTGCCAGTACCCCTAAAATTGCCAATGCATGGGAAATGCTTTCTCTCTGAGCATCATTTGTATTTATTTCCACTCCTCAATTGTTTCTCCTCCTTTATCTATCCAGAGACTCTCATTTTCATTAACACAGCATGGCCATAAGTTGATTAGCATTAATAGCTGTAGCAAAGAACAGAGGCAGAGAAAACCCTGGCAGCAGTTCATTAAAGGAATTAGAAGTGTTGCTTCAAGTCAAAGAACTACTGACTTCTTCAAACTGCCTAGCCAAGTGGCAGCCTGAGATATTTCCTCCTAAGTCCAACAGAGACACATTACATGGATTTTAGGGGGATAATAGAAGTTTGGTAATGTGCTTTGCATGCCAATCTATTCTTGAACTTGAAATTTGGATGGAGAAACCTATTAGTCCAAATGATCTCCTTTCCATGAGACCAAGGAGAATTTAATATGTTCTGCCTATTGACAAATATCAGACATCATAGGTGTATTCTGAATCAATATTGAGTTAAACTCTCAGGCTCTATGGAAAGATTTTGGAGCAGAATAGAAGGGGAACATTATTATTGTAAAGAAAAATATTATAGCTGAGAGCAGAATTACAAATAAAAAAAGGAAGAAAACTTAAAGTTGGCCATATGGTTTCCATTATCAGTAACAGATTAAATGTGACCATAAGATGAGATGAAAAAATTTGCTCATAATCACTGAAATGAAAAGGTGAATATTTTGGGACCATCAGATGGATACTGGTTAGGGCACTGGACTCCCATGTGGTTGACCATGTTTCCACACTCAAATCAGGTTTACTCATCAAAGTGCTGTGGTAGGAAATAGGGAAATCAGATTCTCTAGCCTAAGCGCTGTAGGAAACAAGGACCCTAAAAATATAGTTAGGGTATGGGACCAAAATGGAATCACAAAATGGCTAAATTTTGAGAGAGAGAGACAAAGCAGCTCTGCTGCTTGCTCTTTGGAGACCTCTTGCAGCTCAGTGACTGACCTAGGCAACATGACTTAGACCTAAAACAAAGGATATTTCCAGGCCCCACCATATTCCAGGAAGAAGGTAAGATAATGGTTTTCATGGACCAAAGCTTCTAGGCAAAGAATCTCCTGGCCTTGATACCCACTCTAAAATTATAATAATTGGACCCATCCATTAGGTGCCCCTCCCCACCAGGAAGGGAATGTATGTACAAGCTCCACCTAGAACCTAAGTCCAGACAAAGCCTTTCCTGATCCAGATAAAAACCTTTGCCACTGTTCTTCCTTGGCAGCTCATTTTCCGGGACCCCTCCCTTCATGGGAGCTGTTTTTCCTTCCCTCTCTTTTAATAAACTTCTTGCTTTGCTATACCTACTCTGTGTCTGCGACTCTAATTCTTCCTGAGCATGGGACAAAAACCTGTGTCTCACTGCGAGTGTGGGCCCAATCACCCCTGCACTCCCACCTTCCTGCATCCATGCCATGAAACCAAACCATAGACCCATGGTGTGATGAGGAAAGTACAGCTTCATTGCAAAGTGCAAAGCAAAGAGAGTGGGCAGCTCATGCTGAAAAGACCAGGTCTCCCTGAGGTGTTCCCCATGTGTATTTTTAAGGGTGAAATTAGGGGCAGAGATCCCAGGTGCATGATTCAGTGATTGGTTCAAGATGACATGATCATCTCCTGGGCATTCTTGATTGCTGAGGCCTTAGATAATCAAATTTCTGTTCAGGTTTCTGGAGCCATTCAGTCTATAGGGCCTTTTGAACTCACAGCCAACAGTTTCCATCCTACAAAACATCTTACATATTGAAATAAAAACCTTATCTTTATCTTTCCTTAAGTGAAAGTTTTAAAAGTCAGATGGCCATTATTCATGGTCAATGTTGTTTTATTATCATAAACAAAATATGAAGACTTACCCCTTACTCTGGGCCATTACAATGTAAATGGCCCTTATATTCCAGGAGCCTTAGAAAATACACTTTACTTTTAGTTCAGCCCTTATTAGTTTCCAGTTTGGGAAATTCTCACTTTTTTTCTGTAATAGAAGGGGAAATTGAGGACCCGTCCTTCTTAGTGGGTCCTAAATTCTCACTTTTTTTCTGAAATTGAGGACCCGTCCTTCTTAGTGGGTCCCTGCTTGGTTTCATGACAAATTTAAGAATGCTCTTATATCTGTTCATTTTCTCTACTTCCACTCTCCCAAAAATCTATAACTAAAAAAGTTTTACAAAGGGAATTTTTCTCATAGGTAAAGCAATTTATAAGTCGTAAATGAATATTACAGTATTGGAAAGTAATCATATTCATTTCCTATGACTGCAGTAGCCAAGTATCATAACCTAGGTAACTAAAGACCAGATAAAATTTTAAATTTATTTTCTCCCAGTGCTGGAAGCCAGATATCTAAAATCAAAGTGTTAGGAAGGCAATGCTTGTTCTGAAGTCACTAGGGGAAGAACTGTTTCATGTCTCTCTCCTAGCTTCTGGTAGCCTTAGGTGTTTTATGGCTTATAGATGCATCACTTCAATCCACTTTCACATGGCTTTCTCCATGTGGGTCTTTGTCTGTGTCCTTACACCCCTTTTTCATAAGGTAGCAGTCATATTGGATTAGGGCTCACTTAATGAACTCATTTAAGCTTGATTTATGCAAAGACTTGTAGAATGTCACACATTTTGAAATACTGGAGGCTAGGACTTCAGCATACCTGCTTTTAGAGAGGGGTTGAGGGAGACTCTACACATAACGGTAGCATTTGAAAACATTAGCAATGTTAGTAATTTTTGTGTTACTCTTTTTCTTAAGTTTTTCTGTGTTTCCACAATGGTCATGTGTTACTTTATAATGAACAAATGTTACTCGGAAAATAAGTTAAATGAGGAGGCAAAAAAAAAAAAAATCCCACTGCTTTTTGTCTAAGTCTTATTTTTGAATTATTCTCTATATTAGCTCCCAGTTTTTATGTGATAGAATTCTGTTTGGTTTAACTTGTTTTCTGATTCAGCCAGAGTCCATTTGCATTAAGGTAACATTTAGCAATCTGTCTTCTGTATAATTATACATCTGTGATTATAGGTAGGGAAGAAAAAACTCTGAATCAGAATAGTCTCTTAGCATTTGTTATCTATAGAGAGCAGACTGGTGTTATGGGTAAGAGGAAGACAGTATGAAAAAAGAAGGTATTCACCAGAGGTATATGAGGGTAACCATCAGTTCCCCTTAAATTCTGAGTGCCAGAAGCACGAATTTTTCTTTGGTAGACATTCAATAAGAGAAGCATCTTGTTATGTTCCTATGCAGAATATCTTTCTATTTTCATTAAAAACTAACTTTTCATTGGTTTTCTGTGAATTACTGGTTGCTGCTTTTTAAAAGCTAAATGTGGTTTTATAAGCTTTCTAATAAACTGACTTTTCTTCTTCTTTTCTTTTTGTTTTGTTAGATTTGCCTGCAATGGATAACTCAGTGTTTTTGGAATTATTTGGATTGGGTGGAAATCTGCCATTATATTGCTACTTGTGTTTTCCTTGGTCCTGATTATCAAGTGTATGTGTGTATAGCTATATTCAGACATATACAACAAGACATTCTGCAACACACCCAAGCTCAAGATCTGCAAGTTTTCCTAAAGGTATGTTCTTATCTAAGGAATAACATTTATTAAGTGTTAATACCTGGGCTGGCCCTGTAGCCTAATTGCTTGAGGGAGCCAGACCCCATGTGGTCAACTGAGTTTCAAATCCTGGTCCCCACAGTTTGAAAAAACTTGCCAGGATGTATCTGTGCATGCCCCAAATACTGACAGGATGGAAAAAGGGAAGAAAAGGGATTATGGCATGACCGTGTCCCATTGTGGGTGCTTTCTCTTCCTTCTCTCTCTCTCCATCTATTTTTCGGCAAGTATATGTGCCCTGTGGCAATGATCATTTTAAATAAAGTTAATAATTACCTTGAGTGCTTACTGGTAGATACTTTTGTAGACACTCAACCAATCCTAAAAATGATTCTGAGAGTTAGGTACTATTATCATTACCATTTTGATATGAGAAAACTGAGGCACAGAGTTAAACAAGCTGCCCAGACTGTACAGCTACATCGAGGCTAAACTATGAAATTAAGCTGTTTGGATTCAGAACTTTGCAGTTAATCTGTATACTATGTCAAAAGACAAAGGTGTGTGTGTGTGTGTGTGTGTGTGTGTGTGTGTGTGTGTATATATTATGTTTCTGTGTCTTACTAGTTTTTCTAAACTTCCCATTTTTCGTGTAACTACATACTTTGTAGACATCGATACTTTTAAAAGACATTTAAAGACATTGATACTTAAAAAAAATTAACATTATTTCCTATACCTTCATAGTCTTTATATTTTTCTTTCTCTCTCTCTTTCTTTTGAGAGGATTTTGCTATAGGGCACATATGCTCACCAGAAAAACAGAGACAGACAGAGAGATAGAAAGCGAGAAATCACCCCCCTAGGGGGAATGGCCATGCTGCAATCCCTTCTCCATTCTCCTCTTGGGATCTTGAGCATGCATGCACATGTGCCCTGTGTGAGTTTAAGCCACTGGATCCGGGTTTCGAACAGTGGTCGACCACATGGGAGTCCAGCAACATAGCCATTCTGCCAACTGCTGATCCCAGTATTCTTTATATTTTTCTAAACTTCCAAGAAGTTTACATGAAAGATTATTCTGTCATAGCATTCTTTAAAAAAAAAAAAAAATCAATACCGTAGGCCTAGCCATAGTGGGCTATGTGGTAGGGTGCCACTGTGCAAATCTGGGGTCACTTGGGTAGCCCAGGTTTGTATACAGACAACCTGAACAGGCTGGGCACAACAGCTCATGTTTGTAAGCCTAGCTAACTGGGAGGCTGGAGCAGATGAATACAACAGCGAGACCCTGTCAAAAATACATCTCTTTCTCTCTTTTCCCTTCTAGAGTTATGGGTCCTTGTAATGAGGTTTTTCTTTAAATAAATGCCATTGATTATTTAACATTGTTGAACTATCAGGCATTTTTATTTCATAACTACTGAACTCGGAAGGTTGTAAATTTCCTACCTATATCACTAAAGTTATTATCTTAGAAACACTCTTTTTTTCTTGAGTTTTGTTTGTTTGTTTGTTTGTTATAGGGCACATACACTCGCCAGAAAGAGAGAGAGACAGGAAGTGAGAAATCACCCCCTGGGGGGATGGCCACACCACAGTCCCTTTTCCATTCTCCTCCCGGGATCTTGGGCACACACACACATGCGCCTGGTGTGAGTTTAAGCCACCAGGTCTGGGACTTGAACCACAGTCAACTACATGGGAGTCCAGCGACATAGCCATTACACCAACTGCTGGTCCCATTCTTAATGAAAGATATGCCAAAATAGTGGTTGTACATGTAGAAGGAAGACTAAGTTAGAAAAGAGAAGCCTGGGGGCCAGCAGGTGGTTAAAGCACTGGATTCCCACTTGACTAATCATGGTTCAAGTCCCAGGCCTGGCAGTTTGAAAATCATGCCAGGGGTGTGTGTGTGCATGCCCAAAATCCCAGGAGGAGAATGGAAGAAAGGGATTGCAGTGTGTCTATCCCCCGACTGGGGGATGATTTCTCACTTTCCTTCTCACTATGCCTCTCTGTCTCTGGTGAGTGCACATGCCCAATGGAAAAAAACTAAAAAACTAAAATAAAATAAAAATTTAAATAAAAAAGAGGAGAATGATCTATAATAGGTGACTTGGAGAACAAGGAAGGTTAAGCAAGTGGAAATTATGTCAAATACAAAATATGGGTTAATTTTCTGTGAGAGGCATTTGAACCACCTATGGTGGTCATTTAGGAATTTTAGAATTAGAAATTTTCCTGTATTCTTATATCTGAATATCCCACTAATCCTAACCTATAATTCTCTCACTTCCTATCCCACTTTACTTGTACAGTTTCTATCACTGTCTAAATTTATATGTTTCTGTTTATCTTCCCAGGATAGTATGTAAGTTCCATACAGGTGGTGACTTGCAATATCTAGTTTACTGATGTATTTCCAGTGTCTTAAACAGTACCTGGCACATAGTAGGTACTCAATAAATAACTTTGGTAGAGTAAATAAATAGCATAAATAAATATGTAGTCAGAGATGAGTGGATTTAGTTTTATTCACATTGAATAATAAACACTACTAATTCTTCAAATCCTTACCACTTACTTTTCTTCTGTCAGAAGGGTGTCTTTATATTTCATCATCTTTAAATCTGATCAATGTTGGTGATTATTGTGGTTTCATCTCTCTATTTACTACTTCAGGGGAAGATTGTAATAAGTTTTGCAAATGATAACCTCTTTAAATGTGTCCTAAACTCCATTTTGCTCTGGGCATAATGCTATCAATTTAAAACTAAAGGATTTTAAATGGGAGGGGGTATCTCAATTACCTAAGTCCTAGTTAATTTACTGAAATTTAAATTGAGTTGTCTTAAATCTCAACTAAGAACTTTTTTTGTGAGAAATTAAATTTAGCATGTGTCCTATAACTAGTCTTTTTGTTTATATTAATCTGAGGGATTAGGAAATATGCTTAATTTTATGTATTATTAATACATTTTTTGTTTATTTTATTTTAATTAGATAGGTTTTTTTTTTGATAAGCAGTGTTAGATTTCTCATGAGATAAGTTCTAGTACGTATTTAAGTACAACTTTAAGTGCCACTTCACTATGTTAATCCTTGACATAATCTCTTGTTTTCTTAAATATATAAATGTAAATGTACCATTTTTCATTTAATCACTTAATTTAACCAATAAGGAAATGTTAATTATTGAAGTAGTTTTATTCTCCTTTTCCTGGGAATATCACCCAAGTCTGAAATAGATACATAATTTTCAAATTCCTTATTAAATGTAGTTATGTAGATTAAGCCTTAAAAAATTTCTTCTACTTCTTGGTACCAGCAGTTAGTATAATGGCTATGTCGCTGGACTCCCATGTAGTCGACCGCGGTTTGTGTCCCGGACCCGGTGGCTTAAAACTCATGCCAGGCGCGTGTGCGTGCATGCCCAAGATCCCGAGAGGAGAATGGAGGAGAAGGGATTGCTGCATGGGCATCCCCCCTGGGATGTGATTTCTCGCTTTCTATCTCTCTGTCTGTCTCTGTCTGTCTGGCGAGCGCACGTGCCCTATAGCAAAAATCTCTCCAAAAAAAAAAAATGTCTTATACTTCTTGATCCAAGATCTCAGACTCATACAAAAGGAGAAAATATTTAATTCTCTATATAACAACATACCAAAACATAATGATATTCTTAAATGGATTATTTAATCATATTATTCCCTGACTCAACATATTTAATGCCAATTGTTCTTCTAAGGGGAGAAAAGGTGAACTAAAAAAGGGGACTTTTACTTTTTATTGTATATGTTTGTGTGGACTGTAAACTTTTTTAAAAAATTAAATAACAAGCCCATATTTCTTTTATAATAAAGCTACTTTTTAAAGAGAATATAATGGGACCAGCAGGTTAAAGTGGCTAGATCCCAGATGGCCAGTTGTACAGTTTGAGTCCTGGACCAAGTGGCTTGAAAAACATGCCAGGCATGTGTGCATACGTGCCCAAAATCCTGAGAGGACAATGGAGAGGGACTGTGGTGTGGCCATCAGTCCTGGAGGGTGCTTTCTTCCTTTCCCTCTCCTTCTCTGTCTCTGTGTCTGGTGAGCGCACAAACCATATGGCAATATATAAATAAACAAATTTTTAAAAAGGTAATGAATCATTATATAAAAATAAATACAATAGGGGCCAGCAGGTATGTAGCAATTACTGTCTGAGACTCTCACATGGCCAACCATAGTTGAAGTGCTGTACCCAGTGGCTTAAAAATCACACCAGACGTGTTTGTGTGCATATCCAACATTAAAGGAGGAGAATAGGGGAGAAGGGATTGCAAGTGGCCATCCCCCTGGGGGTTTATTTCTCACTTTCCCTCTCCCTGGCAAGCATAAATGCCCTATGGCAAAAACCTTAACAACAACACAATAACAAACAAAAACAAATAGAACAATCATGTGACTGATATAAATGAGTCAAATAATCTGGCTCAATTGAATTATTGAATAGATTTCAAAATATCGTAACCACAGATATGTTATGCTTTCCGTTTATTATCAGTTACCTTGAAAAACAAGCTGTAGATAATAGGATGATTTCAGAATGAAAATGTACAATTATTTTCCTAATTTAGATTTGTTCTCTCTAAAGTTACATAATAAAAAGCATTGCTTTAGGAGTGAATGTCTTTGTGAAGTATGTAGTATAGTGAGTATATAAGCCCATTTATATTCATTTTGGTTTAGGCTCAGGATTTTAAATCAGATAGTTAAGAGTTTAGCAGCTTACTGAAGAGTTCTTCATGATTCTAAATGTGTTAAAAAGACAAGTCTGAATCTCTTGTTTCAGAAAGCAGTGAGAACTCACTGGCAGCCCAGGTTTATTGGACAAAGTTGGGAGGTGGACTTGTTCTTCTTCCCCTTCTAATTAAGCCACTAAAATATTAGATTTGATGAATGCCGTGGATATAAATTATTTTCAACATGGATGCTATCTGTTTTTCCCACAAGATCCTTGTAGACACAACAAAAATGTGGTCTGGATAAAGGGGTTAGCACATTACCCTGTACCATAGTGATTAATAGATTAGTACTGAGCTTGAAGGCCACCACTAAAGGTGTGCTCAAGAGCTCAGTCCTTGTACCTGGGATCCCAAACATGTTTATCTATGACAGATGATGGTTCAGAAAGTCTGTAGGCATCATAATTGAAAAAAGAAAATTATACAAGATAAATATTCTGAAATATCCCAGTGAGCTGATAAGTAGTTTTTCTTCTTTTGTTTAGTCAACTCATCTATAACTCTTTATCTTACACACACACACACACAGAGTTTAGATCTGAGTTTAGTTCAGTAGTGATTCATGTGAAAAAGTCCAGGAATTTTAGCCTACTGTCTGTGTTGTGTTCTTCTCTTATATGCTAATAGATTGGCAATGATTTTGGTTTTAGTTTGTGAATTTAACCTAAAGACAGACTTCACTGTAAAAGATTGCCTTCCAGTGAAAAATCAGGCTGTGAAGGCTCAAAATACTTAATTAAAATGCTTCAAGTAAACCCTTCATATTATAGCAAAATCAACTTATAATTATGAAAAAATCAGATTAATTTCAACCTAATCAGTAAATTGTCAAGAGAGATTTTTTGTTCATGCCAGTGCAGCTGCTGTTACCAGATGTTGACAGGGTAAGAAATGGAGATCAGACTGGGAAAAACGGAATGAATACTAAACTTTTAAAAGAAAAAAGTACACATAACATTAAAAATAATTTGCCATCTAGAGTAATAAAAATAATCATTATAATGCCAACTCTGTTTTGTAGATACGACTTCTTCATTCTCCTTCTATCACTTGATTTCACCTGGAACCAAATTCTACCTTTGTTACTCACTGTGTAAAGTTGGGCTCATTGCTTAACCTCTTTTGTGCTTCACTTTCCTCCTCTGTATAAGCCAAAATGAAATAATTACTATTTCTTTTTAAACTTAATTAATTTATTTTACATTCTTTCTTTGAACATTATCACAACATACAAAATGCGATTTCCCATCCAGAATACACTGTAAAAAGACTTTATGATACATGTTATCATCAACAAATAATTTTCCATTTTCCATTTCTTATTTTTTGTGATATATATATATATGTATTCCCCCGTATTTCTTACCCTCTGCCATATCCCACCCTCCTCCGACACTGACTCTGGTTTCTGCACCTGCTTTCCATTCCTTTTTTTATTTTTTCCCATATTTCATTGATTCACAAAATACCTTAATTTTACTTTCAATAGTGAGTTCAGCTGATGTATTTATATCTGTGAATACATGTTGACTTGAGGCATGAAACTGCATGTAGAATGAATATGCTATAATAAAGTAGCACCTAGATGAGGCTATATAGCTTACAGTGGTCATTAAATAGGTGTTTTTTAAATATATTTTTAATTTCAAGATAGTTTTAGCTTTAATAAATAAAAATAAAAAAATGTTCAGAGAAATTTACTTAAGACTTAAAGCTAGGAAACAGGTTAGGATTCTGTTCAAACAGTAGGTACCTGTCCTCAACTCAAGAAAAGACAAAAATCCTTAACTCTGAAAAACAAAGCAACTGAGTACTTCCATTTCCATCCCTTGTTCTTGTTTCTTTGTTAAGTGCATGTTTAGAGAACACAGCAAAGGAAATAGGATTTTCTGAACTCATAGCTAAACTTTGGAGTAATTTTGCTCCTATATTTTCTCCAGCCCCTGAGATACTTCAGTATATCTCATCACAGTAGTAGCTGGCATCAACAAAACCTTCACACATTGGTCACACACATTCTCTTACACTGGATCTCATCAGGACCTATTTCCTCATTACCCTAACAAGACCAAATCTTCTCTCTGGTCATCCCATTTGTGCAAATACTCTTTAGCTGTGCTTAAATCTTTAGGAATGACATATTATATCCCTAAATGTTTTAATAAATTTACCTTCTAAACAAAACCATACATGCTATCTCAACTTCTCCTATCCTAAGGATCACTTAGGGTACTTATGAAACTTAAAATATTTAGACTTTTTCCCAGACCTACCAAATCAAAATTTACATGGCAGAGGCACAAGTTAATCAGATTATAGTATAAAATTTCAAGTAGTTTAAAACTTTCAGAATACATGAAAAAAAAGTTACCTTTAGGGCTTGTTAATAAAGTAGACTCTAGAATGCCAACCCCAGAAATTCAAAAGTTTTAAAGATATTGAACCCATCAGGTCAGCAGGTTGCATGGTGGTTACAATGCTAGACTCTCATATGGCCGATCATGGTTTGAGCACTGGACCTGGTGGCCTGAAAATCACATTGGGTTTATGTGAATGTGTGCCCAAAGTCGTGAATATGTGCTGGAAGTTCTAGGAGATGAATAGAGGAAAAGGGATTGTAGTGTGGCCATCCCCCCAGGGGGTGATTTTTCACTTTCTCTCACTGTTTCTCTCTGGAAAGCACATATGCCCTATGGTAAAAATCTTTTTAAAAAAGATATTAAACTTAGGCATTTATTTATTTATTTATTTTGGAGAGGTTTTTGCTATAGGGCACATGCGCTCACCAGACAGACAGAGAGAGACAGAGAGATAGAAAGTGAGAAATCACCCTCCAGGGGGGATGGCCACACCGCAATCCCTTCTCCATTCTCCTCTCGAGATCTTGGGCACACACGCACATGTGCCCGGCGTGAGTTCGTGCCACCGGGTCTGGGACTCGAACCGTGGTTGACTACGTGGGAGTTCAGCAACATAGCCATTACACTAAATGGTGGTCCCTCCCATTTATTTATTTATTTTAATTTGTTAGAGGACACATGATTGTGCCAGGGAGAAAAAGTGAAAAAGCATCCCCATGGGGAATGGTCATGGGAAGGCAATTCCTTCTCCTCCATTTCCTTTTTGGGTTTGGGGCTTGTGTCATATGAGCCTGGTACATTTCTCAAACCACTGGGTCTGGAACTTAATTATGCAGTTGGTCATGCAGAATCCAGCTGCCTCCTGCTGGCAGTCCAGAGATTCCTAATTTTACTAAATACCCCCAGGAAAAACATACTGAAGAAACACTGCTTGCAAGTTTGTTTGTGTGTGTGTGTGTGTGTGTGTGTGTGTGTGTGTATCACTTTGCCTAAGAAGAATATCCTTGTTAATTTTTTTTAATTTGATAGATCAGACACCACAAACCAAATAGTCATCTCTAGCAAGTGTAAAGAGTAGAGCTGCACTCATAAAACCACCTTCTCTCAGATACTTTTTGTGAGATCTGACAAAAAAAATTATTATTTGATAAGCAACCTTTTGTTCAATATATGTTTTGGAAATTCTATACTTTTTGAGGTACATTATTATTTTATATGCCTCCTGTTTGGATATTAATAAAAATTATCCCTGTTCTTTTTTTACCCACTTAAAGTGACTTACGTTACTCTTTTTTTCCCCATAACTTCTCTTATAAGGAGCTGTTACATTGAAAAAAAAACAAAACACCTTAAAAAGGCATTAATAATCAAATTTTGCTGAAGAATATATATATTAGAAAATAACCAAACTTGGTTTTGATACCATAAAACCAAGGCATGCATGTTAGCACACTTGCTCTTTTTGTGACTTATATCTATTTATACTCTAAAAGGCTTTCTCTTCAGTTCATATATCCAGTTTACAGGGCTTATAGTAGCTCTAAAAACATTTCTGTGTAGTTCTGAAAACTTCAACTAATGTGAAAAACTTTTCAAAGTCTAGATATGGGACCAGCAAATGGCGTAGTGGTTATGGCATTTGACCTCCCACATGACCAAGTGCATTTCCAGTCCCAGATCAGTAGCTTGAAAATCACGCCAGGTGCATGTCCATGTGTACCCAGAATCCCAGGAGGAAATAGAAGAAAAGGGATTGCCATGGAGCCATCTCCCCTGGGGTGATTTCTCACTTTCCGTTTTGCTATCTCTCTTTCTGGGAACATGTACACCCTATGGCAAAAAATTAAAAATTAAAAAAAGTATAGTTATAGCTTGCTTTCTGTATAGCACATCTCTGAGAAATTGTAAGAAAAGATAGTAATATTTTAATATTATAGATGAATGGGTTTCCTTATATTCCTTCTGAGAGATCGAGAAGCAGACTGAAGTCAATAATCCTTGATGGGACATTTATCCTTAGAATCATATGTGTGCAGAATATGGTTAAAAGAATGTCTCCCAGCCATTTCAGAGACTATCCGTTAATGAAAATATGTTCTTATTATTATTACCACCATTGGTATCTGGACTGCTCAGTGTTTTCAAGACACTGGCAGGGGGCTTAGAAGTATTGCCCATTCAGTCATTGACTTAATTATTGTACAGGAATCTCAGACACTCTGTTAGTTACAAGACAGCATGTTCCTGTTCACCTTACTGTAAATTCTACTGAAAAATAAATTATAAATGAATAATTATATAATATTGCAAGTATTGGGTCACCACGAAAATCATGACATATTTTTCTGTTTTATTATGCAAAAATGCATCATGACTTTCCTGACAACCCAGTATTACAGGTTTTGTTATTTTTTTAAAAAGTGGTAAAAATGCCACTTAGTATCTGAGATCAAAAAGTGGATAAGCAGAGACCTAAATGAAGCAAAAGGAAAAGGCCAGGCAAAGTCTTCTGGACAAAAGCCTTCTTAAATGGGAAGAATGGCAAAAGCAGACATCTTCATCTTGAAGCCAAATGGGAGTTGTGTTAGTGACTGGACTGGACCTACATGGCAAAGATTCCTTGTTTGCGTCCAGGGCTTCCTTATTTACAATGGGTGTGTGTGCAAGTACCTGTGATCTGTGCTAGGTCAGGCTGGGGGTGAATTGAGGTGTGATGACTGTATTAGTGGTGCCTATCTGTGAGTATTAAGGTTTATATGTGTCTTCATCATGAAGGAGGTGAATAAATAACCTTCAAAAAAGTTCTAAATTGGGACCAGCAGCTGGGGTAATGGCTATGTCACTGGACTCCCATGTAGTCAACTGCAGTTTGAGTCCCGGATTTGGTGGCTTAAACTCATGCCAGGCGCATGTGCATGCATGCCCAAGATCCCGAGAGGAGAATGGAGGAGAAGGGATTGCGGCGTGGCCATCCTCCTGGAGGGTGGCTTCTTGCTTTCTATCTCTCTGTCTCTCTCTGTCTTTCTGGAGAGCACACACGCCCTATAACAAAAACCTCTGGGAAAAAAATTGTAAATTCAGCGGACCCTAACCAAATACTATCAATAATAAGTGAAAATGGATGGATATGTATTTGAAAGTGGACTTCTATATACAAAAGAAAGATGAGATATGTGTATGGACCATACCATATACTATCAAATATGCAAAACATTGTCTTTTAGAATGGTAATTTCTAATGTTTTTTGATGATTCAATATTTAAAACCCAGAATTAATGAAGATAGCAAATCATTAAAACCACACTAATTGAATAGCAATTAGGTACAAAGAAAGATATTGCAATAAGCACAAAATGAACTTCCTAACCAAATCTTAAAGCACTCCAGTAATAACCTATTCAATAATGTTCTCTTAAATAAATACTGTACTGTTGATATAAAAAGGAATAGTGTTGTTACCTCATATCAATAATATGCCTGTTGCTTAAAGAGGGGGCTGTCATATTTTTGCAGAGGTTAATAGATTTAGATCTATAAATGAAATAATAATAAAGTAGTATTCTGAGGAAATAGTCTGTTATAACTTGAATGATAAGCTGACAATCTAAATGATCATGATCAAAAGTTACCTGCTAAAAAGGCCATTGGAGAACATTTCAAATGAGATGAAAAAATATTCTACTTGGGGGACAAAGTGAAATTTAGAATGTTTGAAATTTTATTCAGAGCTAAAATGCCTACACATTTTCCATGATGAACTGTATCATTTAAAAAGATTCGTGGGACCAGCAGTTAGCGTAATGGCTATGTCGCTGAACTCCCATGTAGCTGACCGCTGTTCGAGTCCCGGACCCAGTGGCTTGAACTCACACCGGGCGTGTGTGCATGTGTGCCCAGGATCCCGAGAGGAGAATAGAGGAAAAGGGATTGCAGCGTGGCCATCCCTCCTGGGGGATGATTTCTTGCTTTCTATCTCTGTCTCTCTCTGTCTTTCTGGTGAGCGCACACGCCTTATAATAAAAACCTCTCCAAAAAAAAAGAGATTCCTTTAAAAATTATATTTAATTTTCTCTTATGAAATAAGATTTTAATACCTCTATGTGCCATTTTTATGGGTATTTACTCAGTATAGTTATCAGAATATTTTCTCTGAACCTTAAAATTAATGTCTAAAATAGAAGCTATGATTTCAAAAGCTGTATTAAAAGGAAGAAATATGTTTAAGTCAAGTAATAGCTATGGCCGTTTATGGTTGTTTTTGTGTTAAAAGTGGAGTAGGGCCAGTCCTCTGGTGCAGCAGTAGAGTGCTGTACAGAAGAGGCCACATCACAAGTGGTAGACCAGGGTTCAAGTTCCAGTCCCACCGTCTTAAGAAACATTCCAGGTGTGGAAATGTGTTTGGGATCCTGATGAGGGGTTGGAAGAGGATTGTTGTGTGACCAGGTCCCACAAGGGTGTACTTTTTTACTTTCTTACTCTTGTGCACATCATGCATTGAATGGCACAGAAAAGGAAAAAAAATGAAAAAGTAGAATAAATAAAAGATGTTATACAGATTTTGCTCATTTTTTTGCCCAGAAAAGAATTGAGCTATTGTTCAAATATGGGTATCTTCCATCATAGTTTGTATTTAATGAACAATAAGCTTTTCTTTAAAAATTATGAATATGCATTGAAACAACTCTCCTGGCATTTGATCTTTATTCTTTGGTTAGAATAACATGTACTGTAATTTGTCTCCAACTTAAATACAGCTTTAGTGCAGAGGTGATCAAAGCCAGATTACACATATTTGGAATGAAAACAGCAGATAAATTCATAATAGTTCTATGATTTCAACAATATCTGTTTAAAGTGAATTCTTGAGCAATATGTTTGGTCATTCTTTGATCCTATTATTTTCCTAAAGAACAAAGTTAAGTATTTCCCGTACAACAGAAGGTTACAAAGACCTTATAGATCTGCTATTCTTCATAACTTTTTCCCATGGGATGCATGCATTCATTAGAGAAACAGAAATAGTGAAAGGAAACGTCATAAATCAACCCCAAGGTGGGAGTGGCAGCGCCACAGTCCTTTCTCCATTCTCCTGCTAGGATTCTGGGCACTCTTGCTCAAGCACCCAATATCATTTTCAAGCTGCCAGGTCTGGGACTCAAACTGTGGTTAGCTTGTAGGAGTCTGGTGCCTTAACTAGCATACCACCTGCTGCCCCTGTATCTACTATTCCTATCAAACATCTTAACTTTGATTTACTTAATCATAAAACTGGTAATATCTATACTTCAGCTATTATCACTTTAAGACAAGGCCCTCTTCTCATTGATCTTTGTGTTTTCAGGGCATTACAGAACATAACTAAGAATATTACATACAGTAAGAAGGAGTGAATGAGTGAATGAAGGAGTGAGAGACAGGATGAAATGTGTCAATTATTTAAACTAAGATTAGACTGAAAATACTTAGGTTGAAAGGTATTTGCTCTACCCGTAATGGTGTAGTGTTTATATATATAACTATATACATCGTTTTCATCAGAGAACTTTACATTCTTATGTCTATTAATATTTCTTTGGACCAGCAGATGATGAAATGGTTACAACACTGGACTCCCATGTAGTTGACCATGATCGAGTCCCGGACCTGGTGGCTTAAAACCTACTGGATGCATGTGTGTGCGTGCCCAAAATCCCAAGAGGAGAATGGAGAAGAAGGGACTGTGGCCTGGCCATCCCCCTTTGGGGGTGATTTCTCTCTTTCTGTCTCTCTGGCGATTGCACATGCCCTGCAGCAAAAATCTCTCCCTAAAAAAAAAAAAAAAAAAAGAATGTGGTATGCTACCACTATACCATCATCTGGCCCCTAACTGAACATTTCGTTATATATAATTTTATTTTTTCTTCTTTCTTAGCTTAGTGCCCTCCCTTATAATTTCTGGTATCTATACTTGTTTCCCTACCATTATATCTTCACATCTTTCAAATTCTGCCATAGAGAGCAGATATTTGATATATATTGAGTGGGATGTACAGTGTTTGCCTTTTGTAGTCTGACTTACTTCGCTTAGCATTTATTATTCTATGTTCATCCACTTTGTATCAAATACTAGGGTCTCATTTTCCCTTATGACTAAGTAATATTCCATAGTGTACATATGCCACATTTTTTTCAGTTAAGTCATGAGTTTCTTGAACGTTTAGAGTTGATCCCAGGTCTTAGCAATTGTGAATAATGTTGTAATAAATATGAATGTACAGGTGTCTATTTTCTTAATGTTATGGTAAATACCAAGGAGTGGGATTATAGGGCCATATGGAAATTTTATAGGTTTTTGAGGAACCTCCCCACTGTTTCCCAATGACTGTGTCAATTTCCATTGGCACCAGCTGTAGGATCCCCATTTGATCACAGCCTTGCCAGTACATGTCATTTTTTATTTTCTTGATCAAAGTCATTCTTACTGTGGTTAAGTGGTGTCTTGTGGTTTATATTTGCATTTCCCCTATGATAAAAGAAGATGAACATTTTTTCATATGCACTTTGGCCATTTGTGTTTCTTCCTTAGAGAGTTATCTGTTCAACTCAATTGCCCATTTTAAATTTGGATTGTTGTTTTTTCTGTGTAAACTGCTTGAGTTTCCTATATATTCTGGGTGTCAATTCCTTATCTGAAGCATAGCTTGCAAATATATTCTTCCATCCCGAGGGTTGTCTCTTTACTCTAGTTTCCTTTGCTATGCAGAAGCTTTTAGCTTGATTTGATTCCACTTGCCTATTTTTGATATTTTTTGCCTATACTTTTGGGGTTTTATTTAAGAAATCTTTGGCTACTCTAGTGTCCTCAAGGGTTTCTCCCATAGGGTTTTCACAGGTAGTTTTATAGTCTAAGGTTTTACATTTATATCTTTAATCCATTTTGAGTAGATTTTTGTTAGTGATGAGAGATAGGGGTCAAAGACACTGAATAGGAAAAGAAGAAGTGAGAATATCTCTATTTGCAGATGACATAATATATATATACACACACATATATATATATGTGTGTATATATATATATATATATATGTGTATATATACACTCCTG
>NW_006209642.1:1724029-1750790 GCF_000334495.1 Tupaia belangeri chinensis
ATTTTTAAAAAAATTAGTGTGGTACACAAAAAGTGGAAAGATAGCCCATGTTCCTGATTTTAAAAATCAATATAATAAAAGTGTCAATTTTATCCAAATTAGTTTACAAATTCAGTACAATTTTGATCAAATTACTAGTAGCATTTTTCACAAAAATAGAAAACAAAAACATGAACTTTTTCTGGACTCTTAAAAGGCTCCATATCACCAAGGTAATACTGCAAAAAAAATAAAGTAGGAGGGATCTCACTGCTTGATCTCAAAAATGTATTACAAAACTTTGATAATCAAAACAGCATGATACTGGCACAAAAACAGACATGTAGACCAATGGAATAGAAAGGAGAATCCAGAAATACTTCCCAAAGCATTCAGCTAACTGACTTTTGGCAAAAGACACAGGACAATCCAGTGGGGAAAAGAAAGTTTCTTCCACAAATTGTGCTGGAAGAATTGGATATCCATGTGCAGAGAAATCAAGCAAATTATATAAATTTTAGGTAATACATAGCAAAATGAGAATAAAGTTCTCCCATGTTATTTGTATGCTGTGTATTACTACTAACCTGTAAGTGACTTGTGTCCTGAGGCATTTAAAAGCCCATTCTTAC
Organism: Tupaia belangeri chinensis; assembly: GCF_000334495.1. Classification (NCBI taxonomy): domain Eukaryota; kingdom Metazoa; phylum Chordata; class Mammalia; order Scandentia; family Tupaiidae; genus Tupaia; species Tupaia belangeri. The sequence goes on from NW_006209642.1 coordinate 1,724,641, forward strand.
AGAGACTTGTGTAATGTTTCCTAGCTATCTTATATAGCTATCTCTCCTCTATAAACTGATTGCCTATAACACAATATCTGATATATTTTATTTATTGTCTTCTGTTGTTTTGAATTACTGTTGTTACATCTGTTAGTAACCTTTATAAACTTCTGAAATACATGAATTGTCAGAAATTTTGTATAACCTCCCAAATAATACATATTAATGACATTGAATCAAGAATGACTTTTCTTCTGTAGACTTTTCCTTTTTAAAAAAATTAAAAATTATATAGTTAAAAACCTTTATTTGAGGGACTAGCAGTTAGCATAATGGCTACGTTGCTGAACTCCCATGTAGTCGACCGCAGTTTGAGTCCTGGACCCGGTGGCTTAAACTCACGCCGGGTGCATGTGCGTGTGTGCCCAAGATCCCAAGAGGAGAATGGAGGAGAAGGGATTGCAGTGTGGCCATCCCCCCTGGGGGGTGATTTCTCGCTTTCTGTCCCTCTGTCTCTGTCTTTCTGGCAAACACATGTATCCTATAGCAAAAACCCAGTGTGTAGGTAGTAGTTGAAGGTACTAAATGGAATAATCATAAAATTTCCTAAACAATTTTAAGATTTGAAATACATATTTCTATTGTTTATTCTTGAGTGCCTCATTTGGGACAATAACTACTGAATTCTAGATTAGTACATATGTACATGCGACTGACATTATGAATTACAGACCATTGGGGATTTTATGAACAATAACAGAGAAATATATTTTGCAATACTTTTAGTAGATAAGCTTTAGGGGCTTTACTAATTACAAATCTGAAGAATAGTTCTAGAGTTGGCATTTGTGATTTTACCCGAGTGAATGAACTTCTCTTTATATTTTTTGGCAGGAAGAAGCACTACATGGGTTTCGAGTGAGTGATTATTTTGAATACATGGAAATTTTGGAGCAAAACTACCGACCAGTACTACTGAGAGACATGCGGAACATTAGAGTACAGTGTACCTAGAACATGAACTATATAGTTTAATTTTGTTTTTGAAGAAAACAAATTGATTGTTTTCTATGTATGTCTCTAAGATATATGCTTTGTGAATATACATTATAAGCCAGAACTGATGATTTGCATATGATAATATATTTGAGTATCTTAATATGTGACATGAAGTAAATTCATTTTTGTTAAGTTTATTATTTTGTTAGAATCAACTCTAACTTGCTTGTAGTTCTTATTTATGTTTAAGAGTTAATCCCAATTTACATCTCCTCCTTCACCAGATGATTAAAGTATCTTTGTTTCAGATAATTTGTAAAGAACAATCCATATTGTTGACTAGGCAGAGATAGTACATAGAAACAAGGAATAGACAGTCATTTTTCCCATTCTTTATGTACATATAAAGGAAGACATACAAAACCACAGCTGTTTATTTTACCTGTTGAAGAACAAATGATATTTGTCATGGCAAGTGAAAAAAAAAAACTATTGTCCTCAGACATAATAGTTTTTCTAGGAGTTGTTTCGGATACCTATATCAAAAGTTACAATTTTTCATTTGCAATGTAGTCTTTACATGGTTCATTTAAAAGATAGATTGGTTATTTTATACTGATAATAAGTGTCCTGTTACTTGTTACGCATTTTCCTTAGCTATAGATTTGATTCATACTGAACTTGAAAACATTAAGGAGAATAGATTTCTAAATTATTTTAAACGGCTAACACTATGTTTTATTTTGTTTAAGTAGAAGTTTCTGTGCCAGGAAGATTAATAAAATATGTGAGAGTCTATTTTCTTGCAGCTGTCACATTTAATATATGAAAGATAATATACAAATAAATTATTAGTGTTTTAGTCACCAGTTTATTTTAACAAGTGTCTTTGAATTGTAGAGTTTGTATTTTTTGATTATATCTAAATATAGATCAATCATTAGCATCATTCTGAAACTAATTTTCTTTCCTTTCTTACCGAAAATGGGTAATCCACAAACTAATTTTTCCTCTTAGCATGATGAAACAACTGTTACTATGTGGTTTCAACCTTGTGATATTTAGGCTATTATATTAATCTTCCAAAATCAGGTTTTATGCTATAAATGCCAACAATAGCTTCTCAGCAATAGTGTACCTAAAGGGCATTGTAATGTAAAGTTCAGAAAAGTAAATCGAGCCTTAATTTGACTTAACTGCATACTTTTGCTCTGGCTGATATAAGTTAAGAGAATCCTGGGACCAGCAGTTAGCGTAATGGCTATGTTGCTAGACTCCCATGTAGTCGAACACGGGTTGAGTCCCGGACCCGGTGGCTTAAACTCATGCTGGGCGCGTGTGCGTGCGTGCCCAAGATCCCAAGAGGAGAATGAAGGAGAAGGGATTGCGGCGTGGCCATCCCCCGCTTTCTGTCTCTCTGTCTCTTTCTTTCCGGTGCATGTGCACGCGCACTATAGTAAAAACCTCTGCACACACACAAACACACACACACACCACACACAAGAATCCTAGATGACCCAAAACACTGAGCTTTGTTACTTTCAAACTTAATTTGGAAAAGCTGTTATACTGTAACGCATGTTTATAGTTCCATTTCTTCCCATTCTATTCCTGAGTTGTGGCTTTATTTCTGTATAAAATCTTTTTTGCAGTAATTGGAAATGACAAGTGGAGAAAAAGGAGCAGTAATTTAATTTAAGAATATTCACTGGTGATTTTCATTGGAAACTGAGGTAAGATCTAGGTTGTAAGGATTCAATTTTGAAAAAAGTGACTTCAACTGGAGCCAAAGGCTTTCATGTTTTGCTAAATAAGAAAGGTCTTACTGTGCTTGCTTCAATAGCATATATGCTGAAGAAATGTCTTACAATGGCCAAGTGACTCTTTGACAAAAGAAAATGTAAAATATGATAGTTTGTGTAGCAGTCAGGATGAGTTATGTTTGTTCTTATTTATAGAAAAATACACTGTCTTGCCCCTTGATTTTGTTTTATAAGTATTTAAGAAGTCCTTAGGATAATCTTTATTTCTAATTTGTGAAGGGGTAACTCACAATTTACAGGATTCAATTACAATAAACTATATTTTATGGTTCAATGTAAACAAATTTGTGAACATCTAAGTTCTGATATATAAATCTTTACATATCTACTCTAAAACTTTTGTATTTGTAGTTCTGCTTCCTCATGATTTATAGGTATCTGAAACACCTGTGAAGGTAAAATAAATCTCAGAAATTCATCTAATCTTCCTAACAGGGTTCTGCCTAAATTTATGATTATTAAATAATAATGTGCTTTAGGTTGGTTTTTAGAATCCCAGATGTTAAAGAAATTTCTTTGATCATTCATTAAACAGACATGTTTTAAGGGTTATACATATAATAAAATATTTTTAATATTTAAGATATCAAGAAAAATGAGATACAGCATTTCCATTCCGAGAGTTTATAGTCTGTGTGGGAAGATGATTAATTTTAAAATTGTGGAAATATAGGGATAAAAATGAGAAGTGTGAATTGACCTCTGGATTATGGTGACCTCGGTAAGAGCAATTTTAATGAATTAGGACAGAAATTTGATTAGATTGCCTTTTTTTATTTTTTTGAGAGGTTTTTGCTATAAGGTGTGTGCATTCGCCACAAAGACAGAAAGCCAGAAATCACCCCCCAGGGGGGATGGCCACGCCGCAATCCCTTCTCCTCCATTCTCCTCTTGGGATCTTGGGCACGCATGCACATTTGCTGGCGTGAGTTTAAGCCACCGGATCGAGGACTCAAACCACGGTTGACTACATGGGAGTCCAGTGACATGGCCATTACGCCAACTGCTGGTCCCAATTAGATTGACTTTTAATGATGCTGAAAAGAGATTTTGGCAACTATTCTTTCTATTATTACTTTAAAAGGAAGAAAAGGGATGATAGCACAGTCATGAGATTTAAAAACTTTTTTGCTTTGTCTTTTTTTAAAGATTGGAAATGGAAGCATGTTTATATTTATATGGAAATGATGCAGTAGAGATGGAAAATTTGATGTGGAGAGGAAGAGCTGGAGTGAATATCACAAATAGATAAGAAATGAATTTAGTGAATAAGTGGTATTACTCTTTGATAGGACCACAGGTACTTCATTCAAAGCAACAGAAGAGCAGACAGAGTAAATAGGCACAAAGGGTGGGCATTTATAGAAGCTGTTTTATCAATGCTGTATGAAACAAGGTCATCAGCTAGGAATTAGGATGGTCATTAGGTTAATTAGGTTAAGAGATGATAGTATGTGAGTGAGTTGTAAAGGCTAGTAGGAGAGTGAATGAACTAGGAAAACAATATAATTGTAATTTAGTGGTAATGACAAGTTAGCAATGTTGTGTGTTTTTCTTCTGCCATTTTTTTTTTTTTTTGAGAGGTTTTTGCTATAGGGCATGTGAGCTTGCCAGGAAGACAGAGAGACAGAGAGACAGGAAGCGAGAAATTACACCCTCCTCCCCCGTGGGGGGGGAGGGCATGGCCACACCACAATCCCTTCTCCTGGGGGGGGGAGGGCATGGCCACACCACAGTCCCTTCTCCTCCATTCTCCTCTCAGGATCTTGGGCACACACATACACGCTCCTGGCGTGAGTTTAAGCTACCAGGTCTGGCACTCGAACCCCGGTCAACTACGTGGGAGTCCAGTGACATAGCCATTATGCCAACTGCTGGTTCCTCTTCTGCCACTTTTAACTGTGCAGTGACAGGCAAGGAGCAAGGGGTAAATTGGATTTAACCAGGTTTTTGACTTAGCCAAATCTATCAAGCAAGGAAGGCACAAAGGAGTTGATGGTATATGTAATTCATTATGAGGTTTTTGTAGACTTTTTCAAAATTTAAAAATAACAGGGAAAGCTCTTTAGAAGATACTCTCAAATGAAAAAAATAAGGGGAATAGATTTGAAAAATATTTAATGGTAAAAGACCTTATACCTAGTTACATAAGATTTTTAAAGATTATTTATCATCATTATTTTTCCATTTTTACCAGAGAGAGGCAGACAGACCGAGAGAGACAGACAGACAGAGAGAGACAGACAGACAGACAGAGACAGACAGACAGACAGAGACAGACAGACACGCTAGGTCCAGGACTTGAGTCATGGTCGGCCATGTGGGAGTCCAGTGCTTTTAACCACCATGCCACCTCCTGGTCCCAGTTACATAAGATTTCTAACTACTGGCCATGGCTCCAAAACAAAGGGCAGGCGGCCTGGGGCGAGGCGGCGGGAGGATGCCTCCCGCCCAGCGGAGGCGCCAAAGGCCTCAACAAGTCCCGGCCTATGCTGGGACTGCCTGAGTGTGGAGCCTGCGCCTACTGAGGCCTGGGCCAGATGGGCGCTCTGAGCGGCCGCCATGACATCTTTCTCTCCTCTCAGCTGTGTGGACGGTGCCTCTTTCGTGCCTGTTCCAGTATCTCTTGTCTGAGAGCCCAGCAGAGCCCCAGTTCTTCCAGCGCCAGCCCTCAGCTGAGTGAGAAGTGACCGGCCGAGATGGTGAAGATGACCAAATCCAAACCTTTCCAAGCGTACCTGCCAAACTCACCGGACATACAGCCGCATCCACTGCAGAGCCCAGCTGGCCAACCACGACGAGCTGATCTCCAAGTCCTTCCAGGGGAGCCAGGGCCCGGTCTACCTCTTCAGCTCCGTGGGGACATGGGCTGCGGCCCCGCGGAGGAGAGGGTCCTGCTCACCCGGCTGCACGCGGTGGTCGACATACACCGCAAGAACTGCGGGACCACGCTGGGCTGGAAGTATGAACATGCCTTTGAGAGCAGTCAGAAATGTAAGGAAGGGAAATCCATTATCGAGCTCGCGCACATGATCAAGGACAAGGGCTGGGAGTAAAGTGAAAACTTGCCGTTCACGTTCGAATATATTTTGTGAAAGACGGGACGTGGTGACCGCGGACGCCTGAACTCTGACCTCGCGCGGGCAGGCTCGCCCTGCCAGCCCCTGCCAGCGTTAACGTCTCCTGGCGCACCCTTGGGTAAGGTGTCCCTTCGATGTGGGTCCTCTCCATGTACGCGGCCGCTCCAGAACATCTCTTGTGACCTTTTCTAATCTCAAGTTCTAGAGAAAAAATGAGCCGGCTGATGACCCCCCTAGCTGGCGCTCCCGCTCAGCCTGCGCCTGGTCTGTGCGGTGTGGCCGCGTCTCCACGTTCGGTAGGAAACCAGGCTCGCTATGACCTTCGGGCTGGGGACTCTCCAGAGCGTGGCCCTCTTCCTTGCCCTTTCTTAGAGTCAAGGTAGCGTAGCTCCCCGCCCCGGCCTTTTTTTCCGCCCTAGTTCACAAAACTACAAATTAGTTATTTCTCTTTCAGATGAACTGTTCAGGCATAGTGTTCCTTTGAGAATCTTCCAGAAGCAGTCAACAAACTTAAACAGCAAGGATTTTTTTTTGGGGGGGGGGTTAGTGCAAAGACAGAGGACCCCACTGAGAGGCACATGAACTGTACACGGAGGGGTGCCTGGTGGGCCACCTCGTTTACTTTCCATGTCTAGAAAGCAAGTGAGCCAGACCTTAGGACTGCCCCAGGGGCCTGCAGAGGCGCCATTACTGAGGCGCTGTCCTCACAGGGTCTGGTCCGGTCCCACGGCCCTCAGCGGTCACAGTGGCCAAGTGGCTGGTCCATGCAGTTACTGCGTTCCACATTTGACCAAGTAAGAGTCAGATTTCATTTTCTACCCTAGACGTACTTGAAGAAAAAATTATTTTTTCAGAGGAGAGGCCGACTAGAAAAACTTACTAGGCAGCTTGTTTTAGAATTTTTTCAGAAATGGTTCAAGTCGCAAGGCAGACTTAACCTTTTTAGAACAGGTTTGGTTTGCTGGCCGGCTCCTCCCTCCCCTGCATCGACCTGTCATGGACCCATGGAAGGGACCAGCGCCATCGCCAAGCCCTGTGTTTCTGCCACATAGTTGACCTTTTGGTCCACTGTCCATGTGGGTTTCTGCCGGGAGTGGGGTTTGCCAGTTTGCAGAGAACGAAGGCCAAGAGATATTCCAGGTAAGATTTGGTTTTCAACATTTTGTAACCCTACTCAGGGCAGAGGGCCCTGGGAAGGCAGGGAGATCTGCCTTTGGGTGGGGCAGGTGTGGTGGCAGGAGTATGAGCTGCTGAGGACAGTGAGACAGTGCCCCGCCCGCCTGACTCCATCTCCTAAACCACACCCCACGGCTAGTACGGGCCCTGTGCTGCCACCAGCACTCACCCTGGGGTCCACTCCGGGTACTGTGTCTGCCCAAAACGTGAGGCCCTGGAATCCGGGAAATGCCATTGCCCTGGGCCCAGTGGCCTGGCAAGGTCACTGCAGCAGCAGCTCAGCTGGAGCAATGGTGGCAGGTTCCTTTCTGCACACCTGCTGCTGGAGGCAGGAGGGGGCTGCTACCTGTGCTATCTCCTTGAGCCAGCTTACCCAGCAGAGCTGGACCAGCCAGGGCCTCGCTGTTGCTGTGCAGGCCTATGGCTCGCCAGGGTGCAGACTGCTCCAGGCAGAAGTGCCCCGCTGCCTCTCCACCTGGAGATGCCCCGAGTTGGCACAGGACGCAGCCACACCAGTGGCCTCAGCCCTTCTGGAGCCCCCAGGAGCAGAGAACCCTCCTAGGTGAGGATGGAGGCATACTAACAGGCTGGTTGAACAGAGTTCCCAATGGGGACTGGGACCTGGGAGTGCCTGCTGCCCCAACCCCAGGGGCCTGTAGAGGGCGCCAGTCTGTAAGAGGTTTCACTTCACCTATGCTCTATTTAAAGCTTATGTATTCTGTGCACGTTATGGCCCCTTCCAATTGAGCACTTTGGTTTTGGAATTGTCTTTTGTGATGGTGTTGACTGAACATCTTTTCCTAGTACTCTTATGACTTAATTTTGTATTTCTTTTTTTTTGTAATTGCTACCAACAAAACTTTTCTCACTTTTTTGTTGGTGATATTCTGTGAAATATAAGCTCCTTTTTAAACCAAATGAACTGACCATGAGCTGGCTTCAGGGAAGTGATATTCACGAGACCATAACCAGATGAGCTGGAATGTTCCACCCTCTTAAATTCTTAAACAATAAATATCCTGTGACTTTTATTTAAATAAAAAAAAAAAGATTTCTAACTACTCAATAATAAGAAAAGGAACAAAGTGAATAATACAGTAGACAAAATATTTGTACAGACACTTTGCCAAAGAAAACATAAACAAATGACAGGTACGCAAGAAGATACTCATCACCATCAATTTTAGAGAAATGAAAATTAAAACCACCAGAAGACAACCATACACTAAAACGTCTAAAACTATTAATAAAATAAGATAATAACTTGGTTTCAAGGGTGGGCAAGGAGGAGAAACAATTAGAACTCAATGTATTTCTTCTTAAGAGAACTTTGGTAGTTTGTTTCCTTAACGGAATTTGTGCATTTTATCTAAATTGTCGATTTTTTGGCAATAGATTTGTTCATAATAGTCTCTTATTCTTTGTAATATGTGTAGAATTTATATTACTTTCACCACTCTTACTCTTGATATCCATAATTCATCTTTTCTCTTTGTTCCTGCTCAGTTTAGCTAGGAGTTTGTAGAACCAACTTTTAATTTCATTATTTTTCTATTACTTTCCTGTTCTTTATTACATTTTTATTCTGATCTTGATTTTTTTCTTTCTTCTATTTTGAGTTTCATTTGCCCTTAATTTGGTAGTTACTTAAAGTCATTTATGTGAACATTAATGTGTTTTTAGTGCTATAAAATTCCCTGTGAGTATTGCTTTGGCTGCATCTACAATTTTTATATGTTGTTTATTATTCTTATTTCATTAAAAATACTTTCTGGGACCAGCAGTTAGCGTAATGACTATGTCACTGAACTCCCATGTGGCCGACCACAGTTCGAGTCCAGACCTGGTGGCTTAAACTCACGCCGGGCATGTGTGCATGTGTGCCCAAGATCCCAAGAGGAGAATGGAGGAGAAGGGATTGCAGCATGGCCATTCTCCCTGGGGGTTGGGAGTGGGGGGTGATTTCTCGCTTCCTATCTCTCTGTCCCTCTCTGTCTTCCTGGCGAGCACACACACTCTATAGCAAGAACCTCTCCAAAAAAAAAAAAAAACTTTCTAATTCACCTTTTGATTTTTTTTTTTTTTTTTGGCCCATGGTTTATTTCAGAGTATGTGACTTAGTTTCTGAATGCCTTAAGATTTTTCCAGGTAGTCTTCTATAATTGACTTCTAGTGTATCTCATTTGGGTCATGACAGTCTATATGATTTTAAGTATTTTAAATTTATTGAAACTTGTTATGTTTTACAATTTTATATAACTTGGTAAGCATTTTTGAACACTTAAATTGAATGTATTCTGCTATTTTTTGTGAAGTGACCCATAAATGCATCTGTAATAGAACAAATTGGTTCATATTGTGTGTAAGCTTTTTGTATAACTATTGATCTTTCTGACTCTTCCTTCAGTTATTTTGAAAATGATACTGAAATTAACTTTAATTATGGATTTATCTGCTTTTCCTTTTAGTTCTGTCAGTTTTGCTTCATGCATTTTATAGCTCTATTACTAGATCTATAAACCTTTATACTTGGTATATCCTCTTAATGAACTCATATATCTCTTTTTTATGAAATAATTATCTTATCCCTAGTGTTATTCTTTGCTCTAAAGTCTACTATGTTTAATAATAATATAGCCACTTCAGATTTAGGGGATGTTGGTGCTTTTTTAAAAATTTGGTTGAGAGTTTGGACCTGTTTGATCTTTTCACATTAATTCACTTTTAAACTTCATGTATCTTTCTGTTAAAAAAATGTTTTTATTGTAAATAGCATAGAATTTGCTCTAACTTTTCTCCCCCAGTCTGGCATATTATACTTTAACATGAAATTTTGGTGTGCTTGAGTGTTCATTTACATTTACCCATCTGTTTTTCTGACTGTGTTTTTTTCCCCAACTATATTTGTTGTCTTTTCTTTTTTATTCTACCACCTTTGGGTTCCCAGAAGGTTTTAGTTGATTCCTCTTAGGTCCTTTGTTGGTTTATTTTAGCATTGCTTTCAGGTTGATATGATACATCTTTAGTTATTACAGGCTATCTTTGAGTAATATCATACCACTTCACATTTAGCAAAAGAACCTTTATAACCCCAAGAAAGCTCAGACTTTACACTTTACTGGGTGACTCTGTTCCTTCATCTTAAGTTACAAGAGGTGTCTTGATCCTTTACTGGTCCGTTGGTAAATAATTATGTACTCTTCCAGATATTTCTCTTTTTTTAAGTTAATTTGAATTATTTTCATGAGAGAGAGTATGAGTGCTTACACCCCCAACAGAGTCTTTCATGGTTCAGTCCAGCCAGCCCTGGATCATGGCCACATGTGTGCCAGATGAGCTCTTGGAAGTCATCAGATACAAACCCCAAACCCTCCCGTGTCAGTCATGTTCACATTTCATCACTGAACCACTGTCCTGTTTCCCTATAGGTTATCTCTTATACTAATATTTTGATTTGCTTTTTAACTCTCTTATTTAATGCTAACATTTTTTAACAAACAAATTATTAGAAAATACTTTTCTTTGGGAATGTCATATCTCATAAATTTAAGTATAAACTACTTAAGGACAGAGGCAAATCATCTAATTACTGTCTCCCAGAAATTTTAGCCTAGTGCTTGGCACTGAGCAGAGAATTAGCCTGCTAAATGAAATGTTGAAGCTGTTTTGAATTGTCACATAGATATGGTTGAAAATGGGGTTGAGATATCAGACCCAGTTTCTCCCTTAGCTTTGTTGGGAGAAAATTACATGTGTTCTTGGTAAAAATATACTTTCTGCGTACTGTTTACCATAGAATATAACTTTAATAGAAATAATAGTTTGCTAAATTCTATTTAGCAAAGATTATAACTAAAATGTAGCAGTTTTTCTTCTGTGGAAATGTGTGTGCATGCCCACATATCTGGATGTATACATGTATGTATTATTTTGACTATAATGTGTACCTGGTAGGTCATGTGACCTGCCTGGGAATCTAATCGTGATTTGCAAACCAGACTAGGGCTTTTTGAAATACAACATGTATGCAAATGTGTCCTTATCTTGAACTTTAAAAACTGACAGGAATTAATTTGTTCTTTGAATCTGTAGTTTCTCTTCCTAGAAACCATGAGGGAGCAAAACAAGCAAGTCATATGTCCAAATGATGTAGTTGTTAAGTTAGAAGAGTTGAACATCTGATGTGTCAAGATGTCTCCTAGCACAATGATGCTGAATATTCCTAAATTTGATTTTGCTAAATTTACCCTAACTATTCCTTTGTTACATATGCTAATTTGGACATGGGTCAACAAACTCCATCTTAGTGGTCCAATCTAGCTCACTGCCTGTTTTTGCAAATAATGTGTTCTTGGAACATAATGTCCATTTATTTATATATTGTCTAGGGTTGCTTTCTTGCTACAGGGGCAGAGTTGAATATTTGTGACAGACCATAGGGCTCACAAAGCCTAAAATATTTATTATGAGGCCATAATAAACTTTTACATGAAAAGTTTATAAACATCTGGTTTTGAATACTAACAATGTATATAAATCCAAATCTACTTTAAGTAGAATACATTTTTTTAGAAATACATGGACCTTAAAATCATTACTAATCCAAAACTTTATTTTATAGTGATGAAGATATGACTCAGAAAGTGAAAGGGTATTCCAAGATCAGATAGAGGGGAAATGTAACACAGTGGGTGCTGTGAGAGCTCAGGAGCCACACTTGTTGAATTTGGATTCCAGTTCTGCTAGCTGCAAGTTATTTAACTCTCCTGCACCTCAGGTTACTTGTTGATAAAAGCATTAACAGTTGTACCTACCTCAGGAAGTTATCATATAATACGTATGTTTACAGCATCATGATTGGATCCCTATCAATTGTAGCTATTACTGGTATTTGCTATTATATAACCGGTTGGTGTTAACATAAGGTGGAGCTGAGCTCTTCTAACTTCAAGTTCTGTCCTCTTTCAACTATGTTATTTCTTCATTCAGTCACTCAATCTATCAATACCTTAGTTAAATTTCCAGTATACATTAGAAACTATTAGGTATGATTCAGATATTTACTCTTCATTCAGACCTTGCTGAAAATAACAGATTTTGTTTTCCTATTTGTTGTTCTCCTTAGTGGTTATAAAATTGTAGAACATTTATATAAAAGTCCTGTACAATCCAAGGTGGGCCAAATATTTTAGTAGGTTACTCAATTTACCCATGTTTCCTTTCCATTTAAAATGAAAAGTTCAATTTTTGTACTCTAGATTTACTGATGTAGACCAGATCAATATATAATACATTACCAGTGTATTTTTGAATTGTCTTTTATTCTCCAGTGATAAACAAAACAAATGTTTCCTTTTATATAACATAAAATTTTACTAACATGTTCTTTGTAGCAACTGACTATGACTTTTTTTTCCTTCAGAATATAAAGTGAGACTTATTACTTAAGTAGATTCCAGTGTATTTGCTTATCTGATGAGTTTAAACAGGTTCAGAAGAGTTTGCCTCACATAAACCCTGGATTTTCTGTGCTACCAATAATTTAGCTTTTAAAATCAGTTAACTTCTTTGGCATGTTTCCCACCCTATATTCTACTGTTGGCAATAGGCCACCATGAAATGCTAAAGCACCATGGAAATAATTGGACTGTCATGTTTGCTAATAGAGTGCATTTGAGATACATTGGGGGAGACAGTTATTAAAATGTTGGCTGTTAAAGTTTGATCATCTAGTCCAGCATTTAAACATTGATCTACTGTCATCATAATATGTGTCAGTTCTTTATTGAATAACACATTGTATTTAGCTCTTTCCTAAAATGCCAAGGCTCATCTTTTTTAGAGCATCTTTAATATATTGTCTTTTCACTTTACAATATCAGATATAGTGAACTGTAGTTTCATTGGAAGTAATCAGAAAACAAACCCAAATACTTTGTTCAAATTATCTTCATAGCTGCCCAATTTTTCTTTTAATTTTCTTTAAAGTAAATTTTTCTAGTTAATATTTTTTCTGACTAATATAAAATTCTTCCGAGTGTGAAAAAATTCTTTATTAAAATAGTTGTTGGGGACTAGATGGTGACACAGTGGTAAAGCGTGGTTCTCTGTGAGGCTGATGCACATAAGAAGGTCTGGGTTTGTGTCTGAAAGCCTCACTGAGTATCCTGGGCACATATGTACCTGTGATCCAGGGCGGCTGCAGTTGGGAGTGGATCAAAGCATCAAGTTCCCGTTGAGGGTACTCTCACTCTCTTTCTGTCTTCCCTTCCTTACCTCCCTCTCCTTTTCTCTTTCTGCCTCATGAGAGAAATAAAGAAAATCATACAAAAAAATGACAGATATGGAAGAGACAGGTTTATGTTTACCATTAATTTTTTTCCCTGGACTATGTATTATTACTAGAGGCCTTTAATCTGCTTAACCAATGTAAAATGAGTAGACCGAACTGTATGGAGAAAGGATATCTGCCCTATGAGCACTCTCTTCTTTTCCCTGGGTGTTTTTGGAACCTAGATCTTTGAATTTGTGAAGAGCAAAGCCTCTAACAACCCATGCTGGTCTGTGACCTTAGGACAAAAATCATATGGTTCTTCAGTATTAAACACTGTTATCATCTTTGGGGAGTCCTCATTTCTGTCCCTTCCTTTCTGAATAACATTTGATGTGCCTAGATAGGCATATTCTAATTTCTCAGTGTTTCATTAGATTTTATATTGAGAGTCCAAGTGTACTCTTGGACCAAAGGTGAGTCAAAGCTGTCTAGCACAAAGTTAATTAAGAAAGTTTCATTTGGCATGATGGTTATGTCACTGGACTTTCACATAGTCCACAGTGATTTGAGTCCTGGACCTGGCAACTTAAAACTGACGCTGGGCGTGTGTGTGTGTGTGTGTGTGTGTGTGTGTGTATGTGCCCAAAATCCCAAGAGGAGAATGGAGGAGAAGGGGTTGAGGTGTGGCCATCCCCTCTGAGGGGTGATTTCTAACATTCTGTCTCTCTGTCTCTCCAGTGAGTGCACATGCCCCATAGCAAAAATTTCTCTAAAAAGAAAAAAAAAGTTTCACTGTTATTTTTGCCCATTAACAAATAAGTTTTGTGGACATGATATATTTGACATACAGATATATGTACTATCAAGAAAGTATTTCTGTGGATGAAGGCTAAGACATTTAAAGGTTGCTATTAGGATATCAGTCTCATCAGTGAGCTCAAGTTTGATGACAGTTATGTATTTTTAATACTCTATATGATAATTTTTAGTAAATAATACTTATTTCTACTCCATTTTGACATTTGGACTCATTTACATACTGAAAAAGCTTCTTAGGCTTTTGTATATCATGAATGTAAAATTACCCTGACTAGAAAATTAATGGGAATTAGGAAAAGTACTTTATGTGCAAATGGAAGAATATTTTAGTTGGGGTGAGGATTGGCAGAAGGCCATATCAAACAGGAGCAGATGCAGTGGTTTTAGTATAGGGTCTCTTGGCCCCTAAATCAATAACAAGGGAATCTTATCTGCCAGTGACTCCCCAGAGCATAGTCTAAGATTGTTTAAAAATCATTTTTTTTTACTATTATTTAATTTAGAGAGAACTGGCTGAAACAATTCGTGATCTTTTGGTTCAGGAAATGTTTACAAATTTGATCTCTTTTAATTCTTGACCCAAATTCCACATAATTAAGACTACATCCCCATTCTAGGGAAGAAAGCTGGATTAGGGCTCATGCAAGCTTGAGCAGCAGCTCAGCCCTAGCTCACCAGGACTTCAAAAGCCTGAATCTCCCAAAAGGACTAAATACAGAAAACAAGAAATGAAAATGACAGGTACTGAGTACACAGTATGTACCTTATATGTCAATATTCTAAAATAATATTACTTCAAGGAAAAGGAAAATTATATAAACTGTTTTATATATTTATATGGTGATTTATTATTTTCGGAGTACTTGCACCCACATTATATCTGTACAACTCTACTACTCAAGTTTAATCTCTTAACACTCAGATATGTATTTCTTCCCAATATTACTCATGTGCTGAAATTTTCTATCTGGGCAAAATTATGTTCATACTGTACATAATTTAAAGTTGCTTATTTATTTTTATTAACAATACAACATGAACAATATTTAAACGCATAAATATGTTATATCTGGAAATTTTATTTTTTGCCTTCCATATTATAAGATCCCTTGATAATTCTATTTTAATCTGTTAAGCATTTGAAAATCTTAAGACACCAAATATAGTCCCTACCTTCAAGGAGTTTGAGTAATAAAACTTGTGCAATAGAAAAGAATTCAAGTTCATGTTTTGTAAATACTGAGCAGTGTCTAGAACAGCTGGGGATAGGAAGATTCAGAGGAAGGAGATAATACCTTGAGGAGGATGATCATAAAAGAAGCAAGATTTCAACTAGCTGCTCCAGAGGGGACAGGAATAAAACAAAATAGTAAGGTGCATAAGGGATGGAGGACTAGAGGACATAAGTAGGATAGCATGAGAAAATTGAAACAGTAATGGAGCAATGAGGGGGACTGAGGAAAGTATTGTACCTAGAATGGAGGTTTTGTTTAAGGGTAATAGTAGATGATAAGCTTGATTGACCAAATAATTCTCACTTTTGCTGTGTAGTGTTGCAAAGATTTTTCAGAAGAAGAGTAATGTGTTAACAGCAATTCATCTTGGAGCTTAAGTATCTCTGAATATTGCAGCAACTCAGTTCAGACTTGCTTTATTTAAAACTTAGCTCTTTCAAGGATTTCTGGTTTAGCATTCACTTTTTATTTTTTCAACAAACGTTGTTAAATGTATTATTACTGAAATGCTGTGTTCATCAACAGTGTCCTTAAAATGATATTTTCTTTATTTTAGCATTTGCCTCATAATATTTACCCATAATACATATCTTTTTTTTTTTTTTTTGGACTTGCCTCATAATATTTACCCGTAATACATATCTTTTTTTTGGAGAGGTTTTAGCTATAGGGCATGTGCGCTTG
This sequence comes from Tupaia belangeri chinensis, assembly GCF_000334495.1. Lineage (NCBI taxonomy): Eukaryota > Metazoa > Chordata > Mammalia > Scandentia > Tupaiidae > Tupaia > Tupaia belangeri. Next base: position 1,740,713 of record NW_006209642.1, read on the forward strand.
CCAGACAGACAGAGACAGACATAGAGACAGAAAGCGAGACATCACCCCCCAGGGGGGATGGTCACGCCGCAATCCCTTCTCCTCCATTCTCCTCTCGGGATCTTGGGCACGCACGCACACGCACCCGGCATGAGTTTTAAGCCACCGGGTCTGGGACGCAAACCGTGGTCGACTACGTGGGAGTCCAGCGACATAGCCATTACGCTAACTGCTGGTTCCCTGTAATACATACCTTTACAACTTTTTCAGCGATGGTTTATGCTAATTAGGGACATCCTTTGAAATGACTTTTTGCAAGAGTTTTTAAATGTCCTCTTAAAATAAAAGTCCTCTTAAATACTATCTGAAATGCAATTCTCTGAAAGATATGAAGGCAAAGAGATTTGCATTCAAATAAAACCTTCAGCAATTCTAGAATAAGAATCTGTTCAGAGTTAGAATGAACATTGCTAAATTTCTCTAATGAAGTAATTATTTCAAGCTGTGTTTCTTAAGGAATATTTAGTAATTAAGTTTATGAGTCCTTAATGAGCGCAAAGCTAAAATAAAGCACTGTACGGAATTCTCTTGACTGTTATAAAACAGCCATAGAGAATGGATGAAAAGACGTAACCTTGAAAGGCCCTCATCCATTCTGCTTCCTACTCAGAATATCTTGACATTGGATTTGATGCTGTTTTAAAATTCTACCTGGCTGCAATATTGGTCTTGGACAGAGTTGTGGCAGGCATTCATTATGAGTATCCCTTTTCCATCACCTACCTACCTCTTTGTTTGCTATTATTTTTCTTTAGGGAGCCGATTGATTTGTTATTTTCTGTTCTCCATCCAAAACATCTTTGTTGTACGTTTCATAGTCTAGAGCTTTACCCAACTTTAGTCTTTCAGGTTTGATTATATGACATAGTACAGTAAGGAACACTAAGGTGGAATGTCTGTAAATGTATTCTAGGCTTGGTAGCATGAACATCTGACCCTTTCATCTCAGCACCTGAATGTTTGCAGGTCTTTTTCTTCCAGTGTAAAGCAAAGGTTATTGACCTACCTGACTTTTGGGATCATCCAATTTCTGGTTCTAATATTCTGTGCCATGGTACTAAAGCTTAATTCACAATAGCACAGATGGCTGATAACAGTTTCAGGTGATCCCCTTCCCATATTCCACTGGCATTTTCAAAGCAATCTTATTAAATGAAATTATAAAACAGCAGGGATGTGGGCATAGTAGACATGAAAATCTGAATTACTTTGCCTTTCTCATTAAAAAGACTCTTGGTGAGAGCCATAGGTAATGTGGACTAGTAGTGGAGATGATGTTTGTAATGTGCTGTCAGTAGAAACTTCACCTATTGCATAAACATATTTACATTTCAGTTTGAATAAACATTTACATTTCAGTTTGAATAATAAAACATTATTTTAGACTAATTTGTCACATCATGGTAATCCTCAGCTTCTTCTTTTCTAGATATATCAGTGAAACAAATTTGAGATCTTTCCTGAAGCAGTTTGCCTTTGGGTATCAGCTACAGTGACAAACTGCTGCCTGTTAGAATCCCTTATATTGAAAATCCATTGTGACTGAAATGTTATTATGTAGCTTCATATTATTCCCATTCTCATTCATTTCAGTTTAAATAAAACTTTTAGTAAACAGTGAAATCATTTTTATCATAAGAGGGTAGCTAATTCTTGAACACTGCAAGGCAAGATTTGAAACCATTGCAGTAACTTTCATGGTAGATTGACTTTTAAGGGTATTAAATGCTAAGGAAAATAGCAGGAAAGGTCATATGTTTAAGTTACTTTGTTTTATTTGATGGCAAAATTTCTAATACAAGAAGTTTCAAAATTAAGAGAAACTGATGCTTAAATTTATAAACTTTTATTGAAAGTGCTTTATCAAAAGCATTATCTGGCCAGCTGGTTGTGTGGTGGTTAAGGCATCTGGGTCCCACTTGGCTGACTGTGAGGTTTGAGTCCCAGACCCAGTGGCTTGAAAAATACACCAAGCACACATGCATGCTCAAAATCCCAAGAAGAGAATGAAAGAGAAGGGATTGTTACATGATCATGGGGGGTGGGGGTGATCTCTTTCCTTCTTTCTTTCTGGCAAATGCACACAACCTATAACAAAAATAAAACAAAAAATAGTATCAATTTATTCTTTTAAAATATAGAACATTTGAATTTTACTAAGATGGAATTTTAAATTCTATTCTTAACAGAAGGAAGACTTCTAAAACAGCACTATATGAGGGGTCTTCAAAAAATTCTTGGAAAATGTATGTTATGGAAAAGCTGTGTGTGGTTTTCAAAAAACTTTTTTACTAAAGTAAACTTGTAGTTTAATTCCATTTTTTTCACAGACTTTTTGAAGTGTCTTCATAGTTTGCAGAAAACCAAAGTGTTTGGAAAGCAATCTGACCATATCTGTTAAAATTAGTAAAACGCATAGTAGTCCCATCTTAGCTTCAGTCCCCAAACACCACAGGGGATACCTGAAACTGAGATAGCCAAACCCTCTATGTGCTGTTTTACACTGTTGTAGATAACTATGATAAAACTTGAAGTGTGACTGAAATCCCCTTTCCTTCTTCACAATTTCACAGGGCTTGAAGTGTGACAAAAATCCCCTTTCCTTCTTCACAATTTCACAGGTAGAATATTTTTTCTTACTGTAGACTTTAGCAACCTCAGTAAACACTTTTTTCCCTAAGTTAAGATCTTTCATATTTCCACTAAAAAGAGGAACTTTGTGATTTCTTTTTGGCATATATGAATCGCTAGCATCACCGCCCTTGCACTCTGAGGCCATTATTAAGTAAAGAAGTAAATTAAGGGTTACATGAACACAAGTACTGTGATATGACAGTTGATCTGATAACTGAGACCCGCTACTAAGTGACTAGCAATGAGCAGGTAGTATGTACAGCCTGGATCCTCTGGACAAGGGATAATTCATGTCCAAAGAAGGATGGAGCAGAATGGTACAAGATTTTATTATGCTAACTCAGAACAACATGCGATTTAAAACTCGTGAATTATTTCTAGAATAATGTAATATTTTCTGAGTGTAGTTGGCTGTAAGTAACTGAGACCTCAGAAAGTGAAATCCATGAACTCTGGGGACTGGAGAGGGAGGAGATTATTGAATCTGTAGACTCTCTTCCCTATGTGTTTATTCCCACAGAAATAAGGCATCTGTAGAAAGCACATTGGCATGGGATATTTATGGCCGCAGTGTTCAAAATGATGAAAAGCTGAAAACAAAGTGTATTTTCATCAATAGGAGAAGGGTTGACTAAATTATGGTACTTTGTTAAAATATTGACTCAAAGTTTTATTCCCTAAGCTACAGGATTTCCCTGCAATATTTTTGAATGCCAAAATAACAACAACAACAAAGCAAAACAAAACAAAACAAAAAATCCAAGATAAACAGAAGTATGCGTATGAGTGTATGCTTTTTTCCTTAAACAAAGCCTGCATGTGTGTATCAGTGAATTGTTATAGTAGCACAAAAATTGGAAAAGTATATACCAACTATTAATAGATTGTTAGTGTGAATATGAGAGAAGTCCAGGGATCCTGATGTGTGAAGAAAGGACAAAAAAGAAAAAAAAAGAAAAAGAAAACGGTCTCTAGTAGTGGACGAAGAAAGTTAAGAAACAAAAAATTTACATCAATTCATTATATTTTGGCTCAAGTTTCTTTATCACAATAATCCTACAAATGTTTAAGTTGTAAAAGCTCCTGTTTTGACTGACTCATGTTCTAGCTAGTGAGAACTATTATAAGATCTACTTGACTTGACAAAACTTAACCTTTGGAAAACTAGGGAAAAAGAGGTAAATACGTAAAGAGAGAGTGAGGAGATTGAGGCAAAAATAGCATGGCATGACTCCAAAAATATGGAGTGGCCTAATATCTTCAGTGATTATGTTCATAGTATTGTATATAATTACTTTTAAAAAGTAAAATATATTTTTTGTTGCTAAAATAGTTCCTAGTGATTAACAAAATAGTAGAGCTTGCATGTTACTCAAATGAAAAACTTCTAAATACCTTGAGTAGACAGTCGTAATCCTAACCTTAAAGGATCATTCATTTCAGGAATTCTTGGTCATCTCAGCAGACCACTAGAATCTTTCGTGCATAAGATTCCCTAGGCAGTTTGAGAGAGGCAATGAAGAAAAGACTAAAATTGATGATCATGTGTGCAAGTATCAGGATTAAGGGACTTGGGTAATAAAAGTTGACCAAGACCAGGTCAGGGTACCCTTAATGTAAGCAAGGAAAGACAAACGATAGTTCAAGTTTTAGTAGATTCACGAGTAAAGGTAATTGCTACTGATTAAGTTTAAACATGAGTGTGGCACACAACCCTCAGTAGAACTCAAGTCTAGTCCTTAAGGAATGTGATATAGCTTCATAAAAGAATTTAAGTAGGAGAAAAGAGCTTCATCACTTAGAAATATAATTATCTAAAATTGAAATCAGTGTGACAGAACTTTTTTTGTTGGAGTTGAAGGAGCTATGGATCTCAGGATAAGTTGGAACAGGGATGGTAACACCTTCAGCAGTGAATAATTAGAAGCAAATGGAGGGGGTCATAAACTACTATAGCAGTAATTGTTGAGACTGGGGTGTAGAAGGTATAGGAGCCATAGTGAATTAATACTTCGGGTTGAGATAATGTGAATCCTTGGAAATGGTTATTGCTGGTGAAGTTCTCCCTTCTGACTCTCTGATCTCATGTAAAGTGCTGGAGGGGTTGAACTTTCTAATTGTAAGTATGAAGATAAGTGCTTCCAGGACAGCAATTTAGGCTATTGCTTTTCCTCATGGCTGGTTTGTAATAGAAGTAAGTATTTCTGCATTCACCTTACTAACTTGTTCAAAAAACATGTATCAAGCATCTACTGGCAGATTTTATTTGTATGTGAATGCGAACCCAACAGTTAGATTAACTCTACATTTCCCCTACCTGCCATGCCGCAAACCAGGAGCACTACTAGCTCTTCCTAAGTATAATGTTCCATGTTTTCAGGAAGTACTCAACTTCGATTTCTGCCATAGCTCTCTCACCTGTCCCTACCTGATGATTGTATCACTGGAATAGATTTTGCCTTGGATTCATATTTCTCTCTGTATATTCAAGATTTACCTTTACCCTTGGCTTATCTATGTAATCTCTTCTTCCCCCCTTGCCAGAAATTTATCATGATCTTTGGTTTTCTGATATAACCATCTTCAATCCTCACAGGTATTATGGATTAAATCTTTTATTATTTTTAAATCCATTTGCTGTTATTTTGATGGGATTTTGGAAAGAAGGATAATAAATATGACAGGAAGATATTGCCTATTGGAAACAGAATAAATGGGGGTCAGTTCTGGAGGAGGGGCGGAAGTAGAGAGGAGAATAGATGAAGAGTGTACTGTAGTAGCCCAGATCAAAAGATTTATGCTTCTGTGTTTTTTATTTGAAATAATATTTTAATATCATAAAAGAATTGGGATCAGTAAAACAATAAGAAGATAATAATAAGTAATTTAATAATTTTCCAAATCTTGTTTAATAGTGAGTTTCTATTTCAGAATTTTTATCATTAGACTTATCATGTTTTGTTTTGTTTTAATGAAATCACCTCTCTTCCCCCATTAAAAATATTACTGTGGATGCTATTAAATACCTACTTTTAACATTTGAGTTACTATAATTACCTAACATTTCTGTTTTTACAGGATTTCTTTGTCAGTTATATAAATCCCTGCAATTACACCAGACTCATATTTGTAAAATTAACATAAATACTTTTTTCAAGAAAGAATTACCAACCAATAAAATTGAAAAGGAGAGTAAAATGTAAGATGAGAATTTTAAGAACTTGAGCTTTAAAAAATGGGAACTCAGGGCCCAGCTGGAAACATCATCAAAAGACTTCATATTCAATCAGAACCTGAAACCTACCCATAACTGCCACTTGTAAAAGCATGTACCTCTTTCTTTTGGCTATTTAGTCCAATTTCATTATACTCACCATAGGTGTTTTGAAGAAAGAATGTAAAACCCCAAACTAATGAGTTTTTGTGGAGTTGTAAATCTGTACAATGGCCAAAAGCTATTGCTATGTTGTTTTTTGTAGTGGCACAGACCACTTTTCCTCTGGGCAGTCACTGCTTGAAATAATTACTGACATTAATGATGCAAACTCCTGAATTTAATAGATCTAGGTTTATGTTGCCATCTATCACTGTGAAACATCTTCTATCTTCTCTGCTATTAAGGAAAGTTTCTTTAAATGTTTTAAGATATTTCACTGACCTAGCGATGCATTTTTACTATAAGAAACCACCAAGAAAACTTCCACCTCTCTAGGTTTTATGTCTATTGTGATAATTCTATTGGTATAAAATTGTTTTAACCAAAACTTGAGAAAAATTAATGATGCTAAGTTCCACACAACACATCATCTTAGTGTTTCACTTGTCTCATGCTCTTGGAACATAATAAATTAACCTGGTTAATAAAGTGTTAGCCACTTTGGTTTGATAGATTTCTCTAGCCTTCCTCAAAGATAAACGTTCATATAATTTTGTTATATAGCTTTGATAGGATTAACTGCTACCCTTTCTTGCTACTCACATGTAAATAAGATGGAGTTTCTTGAACTCATTAGTAGGAAAATATGGGATCAGGAGACCCTACAAACTCATTTCATGATTCTAGAGCTTCCTCTTCTGTGCTTATTGTGGAAAGTTTGAAAAATACAGCCTTTCTGACATGTTTATTCTTTGCTCTTTGCCACTTTTTATCTATACCATTCCTTTTGTTTGTCACTGTTGTCTCTATTTTGTTTATTCTAAACTAGTAGAACTTCATTTGATTCATTTCAAAAGATCATATCACTCATACCACCCAGCACCACCTATATTTCGTGTTCTCTTTGTCTTATCCAAGCTCTTTCTAAATTTGTCTCTTCTCAAGTTGGCCAGCTCAGTTATGTCAGATAGAGACCCTACTTTATATCTGCTTTCCTTTTTTGCTTTTACTTTGCTTCCTTTGTTGGGCACTTTGTTGATTACACATACCTTGTTGCTGTTACTTTTCAGCTGCACCCACTTGTATTTTGGAATCCATGGAAATCCATCCATTTTCTTTGCTATCTTATTTTCTTTAATTTTATAAGAGGCTTGAAGAATTTACTCTACCAGACTTCTCACTACATCTATAGTCTTAGTTAAATGTCCCTTTCTCTGTATTTTTGACTCTTGCTAGATCTATTTCTAGAAATTTGTCCATTCCATTTTTTATTTCATTTTCTTGAAAAGTATGCTAGACAAAATGTACATACATTGAGTTTCCACATGATATTCCTTGTAATTACAGCCCAACATAAGAAATAAAATTAATATTTTTAATGTCCTTTTTGGCGGCTTCTTTGACTCTTGGGTTAACTGGAAGTATTAATTTCCAAATACTTGGATATTTCCTAGAAATATTTTATGTCTTCTTGATGAATTAAGTATTTTGATATTTAGTAATTGTAAGGAAGTTTTTAAAGTTGAACTTTTGCCTGATGTCAGAAGAAACATTGATTGGTTTGGTCCTGAACTGCCCTTTTCCATTCTTTTTTGGTCTTTGCATATTCTGTGTTTACATGTGTGTGTCTTTTGGAGGGGGGTACAAAGTATATAGACTGATTATTAAAGAAATTGCAGACTGTGATTTTTAACCTTAATCCTAATCAAATTTATGACAATTGATAGTGCCAAAAATTATATATTCATACTTTAAACTAATCTTATATTTGAAAAAAGCTTATACTTCTATTTCTTCAAGAGAGGAAAGGAGGGAGGGAGGGAGACAGAGAGAGAGAGAGAGAAATTAGCATCTTTAACAGGGTCTTCATGTTGAGATCTACTCTCACTCTTAGCCAATCTGGATCATAGACCATGCAAATCTCCCGAGATGAGTACTTTTCTTTAGATGAAATGATACTTGGAGAAGAATGTCATTCTGGTTTTAAGAGTCCCAGGAGCTTACAGGTGGATTGGCAGAGAAGTGACTGCCTAGACGGTCAGTTACAAGCCTTATTCTTAGTATTTTTAAGTTCATTTTCATGAGCTGGAGATAGGGAGATGGAGAGAGAAAGAAAGAAAGACAAATGCACTCAATAGTGTCTCACACCATGTTCCTCCTCCTACCCCAGTCCCCAGCCTCTCAGCCAGCCAGGATCACAGATATATGCATGTGCCTAGAGCGAGTAAGTTGTGGACTCCAGAACCCAACCCCAAACTTTCGTATACTTTCCAACATTGCAGAACTTTGTGCTACTGCTTTATTACCGTGCCTGGGCCACAGGAGTTTTTCAATCAACACTTCACTCAAGTAGATGTTTTGCCCAGCTATTGTATTCACATGGACACCTTTACCAACAGAGAATCATTCTTTCTGATTTCAGTAGTGAAGATGTAGGCATGATTTCAGACTAAAAGTCCAAGAGGCAAGAGGAAAGCCTTAAAGATACTTCTCTAATCTATTTAATCATTGATAACACAAACCAAACTGCTTCAGGCTATTCCCAAGCTTAGTGTTTTAATTCACTTTCTATATTCCTGGATTTTCCATGGACTTCCTCTCTTCCTGCCCCAATGCATTTCTGGATAACTTCTTTTGCTCTGGTTTCTCAATATGGTAGGTTTATATTGGGGTGTTGGAAAAGCCATGATCCTTTTTTATGCATAGAAAAACATAGGAAAATATGTCATTACTTTCCTGATAACCTAATAAAATTATGATAAAGGCTAGAAAACTATCCATTTGATATTATGGCTTCTATATAATTCCTACGTAATTGAATAGTTTCTTTTTCCCCAGAATACATTATGTTATGGAAGATATTTTCAAAGCTGGGTAGAAGAAAATATCGGGGTGACCAAAAATATCAGAATAATCACTGATATAAAATTGGGTCTCCTCCTACAGCTGAATAAAAAATAGCATTAAGGTTACTATCTGTTAATTGTGGTAATACTGGCTGCCTGCACAGAAAAAAAAAAGTAGTAAAAGTACAGCTATAATTAACACTGACCACACAATGGTGTCTGATGTCCACTGCTTCCCCCCACCCCGACAGAAATGAATATATTTTTCTTAACATAATAATTATGAATACAAAATATCTAAAAGCAATTTTTTTGGTTTTCTAGATTAGAACCAAAGGAGAAACTAAAACCAGCTCACAAGCCAAAGAGCCTACAATTTAAAAAATAGAGTGTATTAGAATTTAAAAATATATAATTATGTATTATCACACTGTTTAAAGTCTACCAATGTTCTTTTAAGAGAGATGTTTTGCTCTAGGTCACGTGTGCTTAACTGGAGAGACAAAGACAGAAGGCAAGAAATCACCCCCTGCAGGGATGGTCATGCTGAAATCCCTTTTCCATCCTTCTCTCAGAATTTTGGGCACACATGCACATGTGCCCAGTTTTAAGTTGCCAAGCCCGGGACTCTAACCACAGTTGACTACGTGGAAGTCCAGCAGTGTATCCTGTACACCATCTGTTGGTCGCTCTACCAAAAATTTTAGAAAGCCATCTGAGGTGTAGCTAGTGCCATGGTTGTTAAGGCATTACCAACTTCCACTTACTGGCTGCTTGTAAAACACACTGAGTGTGTGTCCTTCCATGCCTAAAATCTTGAGAGGAGAAGGGATTGTGGTATGGCTATCCCTCTTGGGGGCTACTTTCTCACTTTCTCCTTCGAGCACATGTGCCTTTGGTAACTTTTTTGAAAGCATCTGAAGTCCTTTTTTGGTATGACATGTTTATAAGCAGGTATTCAAATATTATTGAATGGACACAAAAGCTTTCTACTAAGAAGTGATACATGTGGGATATAGCTAATTTAGACTTTGGAAACATTCAGGAATGTACAGGTCAATAGACAAACAGCCAGTGTTCTTGGAATAACCAATAGAGGCCAAAAGGATATAAATGGCAACTGAAAATGGGATGTAAGCTTTTTTTTTTTTCCTTGCTTTTTTTTTTTTTTTTTGAGAGGTTT